>NC_135958.1:5468966-5768966 GCF_053455715.1 Rhinoraja longicauda | reverse complement strand
ATTAGTAGCCAGAAATTAGATAGTGATTTGCTGCTGTAGTCTTTAAAGCTTTCAAAGCACACTTGACAATGTTCAAAGTAAAAATAATATTTGAGTGCATGTTGGTATCTTTGGAAAAGTGGTATTTAACAATAGAGTCAAGAGTGTTTAAATGCTTCATCTACTGACCATGGAATAATGAAATTGCTACTTGCAGCAGGCCTGTAAATACAATGGATACAGATAATATAATAAATACAATTTCAATAAATTAGACAAGATATAGATTTTTGAAGATATCCAAAATGAGTTGTTTTTCACAAAGTTAATGTTAAAGAACGACCAATTTCTTGAGGGGTGAAGGAGGGAGTATGCAAACATATTATTGAAACAAAACATTGTCTTGTACATCTGTGGTTGAGAAATGATTAAACTGATTTTAAAATGTGTTGCAAAACCCAACTGCCATCATTACCTTGGGTCCCTCATTCCATTTGTTCAGATGATTTTTTGGGGGGACATGCAATTATTTTGTGAGTCTTTATAAAAGTGTGGCCCGAATACAGGGCGGGCCAGGCAACAAAGAAAATAATTGCGTTCTAGTAATATGCATGCATAGAAAACCTTCTTATAGGGGTCATTGTGTAAGCTGCTACATAACTGGTTGCAGGAGTTGAAACATTGGATGATGAGATATAAACAGTCAGAGGAAAAATGTTGAAGACTGTGCTTTAAATAAGAACAGATGAATTTGGTTGAGAGAAAAATGAGCACAGATGGTGTTGAAAGGTGGCAGAATTAATTGCTTTAGAGACTGCTTGTATACTCCTTATAAGTTATACCTTTATCCTTTTAATGAGTAAGTTATACTTAAGTTATTCTTAATATTCTAAGTTATACTTAAGTTATTCTTAAAATTCTTAATATTTTCATGTTGCTTCACTTTTTTTCCCAATTAAATACAGTGAGAATTGTTAAGAATTCTTTTAAACATTGTTATATTTGGCCATTTTAAGTGACTGGTATTATAGCAGCTTTGACGACAGTTATGTTAAAGACTTAGGAATAGATTTGTGTGCAAGCCTTCTTAGTTTTGGGATGACTGAAATATCACATGGCATTCTGACCTTTCCAGATTTATTTAACTAATAGTCCGCACTATGCCATATCCAATGCGATGTGGCTTGGAACATTAAAAAAGCAGCAGTAAACCATTAAGCTCTTGCGAGCAGCTTCACAATTCAATAAGGTCTAGCTTGCTTCAACTAATGCCTTTCTGCATCATCCTTCATTCTCTATGTACTCTATTTTTCAGCAGATAATTCCAAAGTTTTGTGATCATTTGATTCAAAACATATTTTCCCTGTTTCAAACCTAAATTACTGTCCACTATATTCTGAAACTGACTGCAGGTCCTGTCAGCTTCAACTCTGTTAAGTTTCTTAATTTTACATTGCTCAATGCGATCACTTCTCGTGGATTTGAACTTGAAGGAATGAAGGTGTTTATGTGACTGGCACAGATGGGCATCTCAGTCAGCAGGCATGAGTTGGACAGAAAACCTGTTTCAATGCCGTACGACTCTTGACTCTAAATCAGACCTGGAATTTGAGTTCTGTCTTTTAAAAATAGAATATTATGTTCTACGTATAAGAATTGGCAAATAAGGGGAAATAAATAGGGCCTGGTGCATTCCCACTGATACATCTAGAGATGTGTTGACCTTTTAAGAATTTCTCCCGAAACTGCTTTGCTCTATGCACATTTTCAAAAAACATTCTCTAAACCTTTCTTGTTACTTATAAATTTTAAATTATAGATAGTGGTTATTTGGCCCATTGGCTTTGTGATGAATTTCAGCAGGACATTGCTATTATTCCCATTCTCTTTTTTCCTTTTTTTCCCAGCACCCCTGCAATTTCTTCTCTCCCACACTTGTGCAACAACTCACACTTTTTAGGATTAATCTGCACTAAGAGGTTACAATGGCTAATTAATGTAGAAGCATGCCGTTGGGAATTGGGAAAAAACCAGAGCATCTGGGGATACCCAGCCAGTCGCAGAGAGAACGTTCAACACCAGCCAAGGACAGGGTTGAATTCAGATCCCTGGAGATGTGAGGCAGCAGCTCTGACAGCTAAGCCACCCTTCCGCCCACTTTGTTTGCTCACCTTTTAGAATTTTATTACTAAAGTTCATTATCTTCGAGATTTATCTTGGAGATTTATCACGTTAAAAGCAATTTATTTCTAAGTATTCTCATCGTAATCGCTTTGTTTCTTGGATCATGAGGATGCCAGACTTCTATTCTGTGCTGATCCAAAGAATATCTTAGTGCTGTTTCAATAAATATCAGGAATCTTAAAGAGAAGTAAAATCTCATTCATTATTATAATAGAAACACGTATGGATTATTATTATCAGATAATTATATATAAGCCCCAGGGAACAGATAATTGGTGGTAGAAAGCAGTCTCAATTTAAAAGGGGTTTAAGTGTGTCACTAGAGGGCACTGGAACATCATAGTGGAGGACAAGGCCGGATGTCCTGCTTTCCAATTTTCTGAGTCTGTTGAGCCCTTGACGTAAGGTATTTTGTTTTATTATTGAGAGCATAGTGTAATGTATTCATCTCCATTCAAGGCTGCCATTAAATGCCCAGAACATGCCCTTCTCACAGTTATGCCCTGTTAACCATACTGGTTTGGTATAATAATTAGCTGGATTTAACGCTAACTGTGGTAGCAACTGACACCTAAAACATTCCCATTGTTTTGAGAACGTGACAAGAGTGTACATTCTGTGAAATAAATTAAGCAGGTCAGAAACCTGCTCCCTTTATCTACAGCACTATTTTCTGCATTGTTGTTTTAAGAGGAATATATTAACTTTCTTCTGTATCTGTGTTATGATTCTACTGCTCAGTCTGCATACACTGTTGTTCGCATTCAAAGACAGTGTTAATCTTTCATCGTTGACAATGCTTTGAAAGGTAAGAATTAACCTGAAATACAACACCTGTTTTATTTTTGCTTTAATGCTTCTCTCCAATCTATGTATGAGAACTAACTCCAGTGATCCAATTACTGAAAAAAGGAACAATCCTCTCCTTACCAAAAACACTCCCCAGTTAGCACAAATACTATAATTAACAATTTAAGGATTAGCTCAATTTCATTTATTTGTCTCTATCCAATTTCCTATTTGTTTTTACTGAAAATGTCAAATGTACCATGTTTATCATTGATAGTGACATTTAACTAACAGAAAGATTACATAATTTAATGCTACAGTATAGCATGTTAAGCAGCTTAATTGTCTATGTTCCTCTCATCCATGGAAATCCATATAATTGTTTCTATACTCTTTACAATTGAAAAAAAAATTAAAATTTGGTTCACAGGTTAAAGACATTATGTCAGGAAGAGACTTATTATGCAGTAATGCATGAAGGCTACACTGTTGTAGATATGTGGCAGCTATTACACAATTGCTAAAATTTCATATTTTGGACTCCTGAGGAATCCATATTCTATTGGCAAATTGGGCACAGAAAGATTTCCTTCAAACTATTTCTGTCCTTGTGAGTACCTCTGGGATTATCATGTGGTATCGGGAGCTTGTTTCCAAATTTTGCTCAACACAATTAGCACAGCAACATTTGCTGGGCATTAATATCTTTTATGAAGCAAAAATGCAGTCTTGGGTTACACAATTTACTATCAGTGTCTGATTGCAAAAACCATTTAATGATATTTAAACCTATATAAATGGTTCAATTAACTCGCTCTCTTTTTAAACGCTCCTCTAAGTGCCTGCCTTTGACTTTGATGTTTATAAATTATGTAGCATGCTTAACAATACTTGTCGGTAGTACTCTTATCACAGTCTTAACCTAATAGTAGCAAGCTCCGTCGTTTATTCAGGTGCTTTTAAAAACAGATTAGCAAGAATTTGGCTTGATAATAAATGTTGATAACATTTTTTTTGTAGTCGTTATGGCATGGACCTTCCTGATAAATCCCAGAGGTTTCAAGTAGAACTTTCCAGATTTATCCATCAAAACGGAGATAAATCTGGGAATTCCTTGTATATGTTGTCAAGCTTGGAAGTCTTAAACTTACTGAGAAATTTGGAATGCCCTATCTTTTACTTCACAAAGTTCAGTCTTGTTGGGATTCCGCAGCAGTTCCATTGGGGAATCGTTTTGTAACCTTGCACCAGGTTGGATGTCATGTCCTCCTCTCCATTGGGTTTAATGAAGATTGTGGGGCTGCGAAGTAAAGGGGAAGGCAAGATTTTAAAATATATATTATTTAGTTTAATATTTGCAATTATAAATGCTTTTGAGTGTTTTAGCTAATTTATGAAAAAAATGATTCCTAATTTTTTATAAACTTTGGTACACCATTTTAATTGTTTTAAATGTCGGAGACATAAGCTGTTATTTATAACCCCCTTACTGTTTTGGCAGCTGGCAAAGACAAATGACAGACTTTGCCAGTAGATAAAGCTTTCATGAGTGAATTAGCTTTACTGCGCTGTTGAAGACTCCAGCACTACTCATGCCACACTGTCCGAGTTCTGGGACTTGGGGCCAGTTAGGTAGATCCACTCCATATGCACAAAGTAAACACAATGATTATGGCTCTTTGCCAGCATGATCTGGCCAGCCATTTCTGGTGCTTGTTCAAAATGCAGTTGCTGGACAATAATGGCAAAGTTAAGCAGGCTGAAATGGACATAATTTATGGAATCATAATTCATAATAACAAAAATCAAATTTTAAGGACTGCAGGTATATCTTGACACACACATATTATCGTAGCTCTGATTTTTTCCCCCCAAATACAGAAGCAACCTCTACTAAATTTAGGAATTAAGAATTACGAATTCTTTAAGAATTAAAGAACTGAGAATTAAATATTTAATTTGGGAATGTTTTCAAGCATTTCTCTTTTCTTCTTTTTTCCAATGAAGTATAATCTTCGAAAATTGAAATTTCAGGTGCAGCTTAAATAATTATAAATGAAATGTCCCTGCCGACTGTGATCAGATGGAGATTTAACACACTCTTGTGCTTTTCCTTTTTTTTTTCTGAAATGAGCAATTGGCTTAGTGTTTTGAGGTTAGTACTTTTCCTAGTACAGGAAATGCACCTGCTTTCAACATTTACAGAAGGCACAAAGCTTCTGTTAACGAAAGTAGTGCACCTGCTGTAAGAGGATGCACAAATGTGAAGGGAACTTGAAAATAGATTATGCTGTCAAGACATTTAGAATGATACCATAGCTTTATTGATAGAGTCTGTTGGGGTGAGGCTCAGGGGCATAATACCAGCAAAAAGAGGTCTCGTAAAAATTATCTATCATTTTAACTTCCTATTATCATTACTTAAAGTGTTAAATCATGTGTGACAAACCTAATGCTGAACTGTGCAAGTAGATTGTCGATACTGTTTCATTAACATGTAGCAAGGTAAATTAATGATTTTCTCTTAAATTAAAACATTTGTATCTTAAACATAAAACAGAGTATCTTAGAAACAGGAGTTTGCAAGGCAAAACATTTTTGTTGATACAAAAACAAATTTAGTTTAAATGTTATTTAACTTTCATCCTCCTAGAGCTAGATAAATTCACACATGCATGATAACTTTATGTGGGAACCAAAAACTGAAGCTTTTGATAAACGGGAAGGACAAAGGCATTTGACTTGGAACATAAAACCTATTTAATAGCAGTGCAGGAAATAAAGTGTTGTTTTCTTAGGTTGCGGTTTTTTGGTTACTTGATTGAGGGCCACAATGATGACTAGCATGACCTGACTTACTTACTTCCTTGGGCTGAATGTCTCTACAGATTGCAACTCAGAAGTTGTCAGCTTTGAGGATCTGTGCAGGCCTAAGGCTGTGCTATGCGGACAGATTTGTTCAGGTGTGAATTATCACTCTGAGGGACATTAAGCACATTGCCAGAATCCTTTATCTACTTTTCGTAACACACATCCATTGCAGTGTTTATGCATGAGACACATATTGACTTCATCGGACTATTTCGGGCTGTGATGAATACTCAAATACAACTTGCTCCCAATGCTGTTGACCTCCTGTGGATGATTTGTAGTGCATCTTTAACTCTACTGCTGAACAAGACACAACTTATAAAAAATAGGTTTGTGCCGCATGTCATGTTACAGACAGGTCAGATTTCTGTAGCAAAATGTCTTGCCAAGGAAAGGTAGAATGTGGAGTCTTGAAGGTAGAATAATGAGATCTACTAAGGGAATTTTCTGGATTTCATTTTTCAAAAAGTCAGTCTAGTAGCTCAAAACTGGACATCCATAAGGAAACATGGGTTATTAGCACCAGCTGAATTGTGCTCCAATTCAAGTCAAGAGTGTTTAATTGTCAGATGTACCAACAATGGAACAATGAAATTCTTACTTACAACAGTATAACAGGCCTGTAAACTCAAAACATACAAAAACTATGTAATGAATGAAAATATCAATAAATTCATAAGCACAAAAAACACATAGCCCTTCTTGTGACCAAAGATAGTTCATAGAAGTTCATAATTAATCATCATGTTGTATAGTGTTTAATAACCTGATGGTTGTCGGGAAGAAGCTATTTTTTAACCTGGTGGTCACAGTTTTCAGACTCCTATATCTTTTTCCTGATGGTATGTGAAATGAGAGCGTGGCCAGGGTGATGTGGGTCTTTGATGATATTGGCTGACTTTTTGAGGCTGTGCCTCTGATAGATCAACAGAAACCCTATTGTGTCATATCTTTCATCACTCTACCAATATGATTAGCCAAGGGTCCAGTTCTTGTTGACTGAAAGGATTTAAAAATTATGGCAGGAGCAGAAGCAAGCGTACCTAATATTGACTTGCAGGCCTTCTTACAACATTAAAGCAGTATGCAATAGGGACCAATATGATCAAAGGACTGATGACCTGTCACAACCAGATGTGAATACCGGCAGACACTTAGGCAAGCAACAATCGGAGGAGACTCAAGTACAAGTTCATTCTCAACAATAGCCAAATCCAGCACATGAGTATTTGCAGTTGCATGACAGTTTCATATTAGCTTCCTTTTGAAATCGGAGGCCAAATTAGTTCACTCCATATTATTTCAAGAAACCCAGAAGAGGATTGAGAATATTACAGCTATAGTGCTGAAGATTTATGCTGGGAAACTCAATGCACTACTAACCCAGCATTATAATACTGCCATCCACCAGAAAATATGGAAAAATAACTAAGTATATGCCATTAACAAAAAGCAGGATAAATATAATTCGGCTAAATTGCCACAATCTGTTCCCCACCTTCAGTAAATTGATAGAATGTGAATCGACAGTACTTGTTGTCAATAACATTTCAAATGCTACCCAGATTGTGCTTCAGCAGCACGGTTCTGCTCTAGATTGTGTTATTGTCTTGGCCCAAGAAGGGCCGAAGAACTGAGTTCCAGAATCCAAAATAGATTTGATTGAATATGTTATAAATTAGCTTTGGTAAATGCAATTGATGCAAAGATCACCCCACCAGTTTGAGTTATGCATCATAAGAAGGATTAAAATGAAGATGGTCAGTCACAAAATATCTTTGCAGGAGTTATTCAGGACATTGTCCATGGCCTAAAGAATGTCACCGATATGATTAATGATCTTCCTCCTTAATGAAGTGAGAAGGGGCGGATTCATTGCTAGTGCAAAGCTGATATGTTTTTCATTCAGAGTTCCTCAGAAAATAAAGCAGCCCACAACTTATACAATATTCAAGCAAGGGCTGATGTATAGCATCAAAGTAGCTTTCCTATGAATTGCCCAATTTACAATACAACAGATTCTAACCATTTATTTCAGGCATTCGACAACATTGTCATCTGCAACTCCATGACAAGCTTGTGTAGGTAGGTACATGGTGTGGAGTCAACATTAGCCAGAACGTCAACTGGACCTCCAACATGAGTGCCTTAGTTACAAGAGCAAGTCAGAGGCTTTTTATCCTATGGCAATGACTCATCCCCGACTCACACAAACCTTACCATCATCTTCAAGGTATAAACGGACACAAATTATTCTGGATTAATCTAGCTCAGGCAATCCTGAAATCCTGAATCTTAACACCATAGGGAACAAGGTAGCTTGCTTTATTAATGCCCCTTCTACCAGTCTAAATATGCACTCTTTCCACCATCAGTACAATGAGGTTGCAAGAGAATACCACATATATTAAAAATGCACAAATTAATCACTATGACTTCTTCAACAGCCCCTTCAAACTTGTAACTTCTACCATGAAGAGGAAAAATGGTAGTTTCTAAATCACTCATCCAGACTTTGAAATATTTTGCCATTCCTACAATGTGGTGGGTCTAAATTCTGGGTGCTCTTCCTTCGCTAGAAGAACTTCAGCAATTCAAGAGTTAGCATAAGACCACTCTCCCAAGACCGAATAGGAAAGGGCAATATACATCCTTGCCAATGACACCCGCAATTTATGTGTGCGTCGACATCTACCATTTCGTTAAAATTAGCTGAAAAATTAAATACAGCTTAATATTTAAAAAAGTGACTTTTGCTGAATTAATTTAAAATTCAATATCTGATTCTGAATTCAGTTTAAAATATTTAGAGAGTTGTGTGAACTTAAGTGTTGCTAAATTGCTATATTCCATCCCGAGATAGGAAAATACGTGTTGGTCTCTGAAGCTGTGAACTGCTACTTACTTATTCAGTCGCCCATCTGGTATAGCTTGACTTAACATTTTTTTTCATGGAATTTGCGAGTAGCTTGATGTATTTGACATCTGCATGACAGCTTCCTTGTATTTGAAAGGAGCAGTATGCTGCAATAACCCTGCTTGTATATTTGTCTATGTATCAGGCTGAGGAGCAGCACTTAGCCATAAATGACAATCAATTGTGAGCAAGTACTAAAACTCAAGTGCAGTTTTTGTTGTTATCTTGGTATAGGTTGGATTTTTGACATGGACAGGAATGTGCGCCGTGAATCCTGTGTTTTCCTGGCTTCCATAATACTTTTGTGCTTGTAAGCTGTATGGAATGATGAAAGCTGTAGAACTGCAACATAATGGAGACATGAGACTGCAGATGCTGGAATCTGGAGCAACATGCAATCTGCTGGAGGATCTCAGCGGATCGAGCAGCATCTGGGGAGGTGGGGATGGGATGCAGGTTTGGACCCATAATGTCGACCATTCCCCCCCCCCCACACACACACAGATACTGCTTGACCCATTGGGTTCCTCCAGCCATACGCTTGATGTTGCAAACATATTGACATTATTTATTTGCAGTTTAATATTTTATAGATTTTAGCAACAGATTTAATAACATGAAATCACCATTATTTGGGTTTTCCTACAAATAAGAAAGAATAAACAATTAATGACTTGTTCTACCAGATACAGCACTACATAGGAATGACACAAACTTATAATTTCATTTTGCCCCCAGACTTGATCTACCATGTTTCTTTGAAAGTGCAAAGTCAAAAAAGATTGTGGAGCCTTCCACAAAAGAACAAGTGGCAGTCAGCTCTGACCTTATTCGTGACTGATTTATTCGGCAACTGAGCGTTCAGCTTATGTGAGATAACAGCAGGAACGCTGGGGTGTCAGTCCCGAGCTATCGGAAAGTTGCAGCACAATTGGACAGGATAATAAAGAAGGTGGATGGCATGCTTGCTTTCATTTATTGCAAAGTTGCGTAGAGAAGTTGGGAAGTCATATTTCAGCTGTAGAAATTTTTCGTTTTGGCCACTATTGGAGTTTGGTGTGCAGTTCCAATCACCACATTACATGAAGGATGTGAAGCTGTGGGAAGGGTGTAAAAGAAGTTCTTTGGGATGTTGCCTGAATTAGAAACTACTAGCTAAAGGAAGGACTACTTGGACTGTTATCTCTTGGAACATCAGAAGCCAAGAGCAACTTAATAAAAGTAGACAAAATTATTATGGGTGGATAGAGTCTTTTTTCTATGGTGGAAATGTCAAATGCTAGAGTGCCCAGATTTAAGGTCAGAGAGGGGGTGGGGGGGTATTTCAAGGAGATTTACGGAGAGAGACAGCATAGACATTGTGGGCCGAAGGGCCTGTGGTGTACTGTTCTATGTTCTGGATGGTAAGTCAAGCAAGAAGTAATACATGAGGAGGTTAAAAGAGAATTGCTAATTTACCTGTATGCCTATTGATCAGTCGTCGTTTATTTCTGTGTTTTCATGTCCCAATTATTAGTGCTGCTATGTTTGAAACCCAAATAATTTACGATAAAAGAGTAATTTGAACGTGTGCCAGTTGAAAAAGAACGACGTAGCCTTGAGGTTACTGTTCTTGAAGTACAAATGCAAGTACAGTTTAAATGTAATGAAGGTTTCTATCTCAATTTCCCTTTCAGTCGATGAGTTCAGAACTACCCCCCTCTGGGTGAAAAACTCTTAAATTTCTTCCCTCCAATCCTTTAACCAGTTACTTTCAATCAATGCCATCTGGTTTATGACCTCTCTGAGAAGAGAATTGGCTCCTTTCTATTGTATTATAAGAGATTTCATATAATTTTATACACCTTAACTAATCTCTCCTTAGCCAAGTCTGTTCCAAAGAAAATATCCAACCTTTCCTCATAATTACAATTTTCCGATCCTGGCAATATTCTTGTAAATCTCCTCTGCACCTCTGTTTCAGTACAATCACTTCTTTCCTGCAATGTAACGAGTTAGTTTGACACTATTACATTTAAGCTTTTGTCCTGTTGAGGCACTTGGCTCAATGATGATAACATTGTTCAGAACAAGTAAAATTTCACCAAGGATTCTTGAATTGTTGGGCAAAGAGTGCACCTTTTGAGCTTAGAGCGTAAGCCGAATATTTTTCTGGTGGAAGTCTCAACATGGAAAATTCCGTCAAATGGTATAGAATATTCATTTCATGTTACTTGCACAAAATTCTACCACATCCACAAGGTCTTCAAGAACACTGATATTTGTGTTCACTTTAGTTTAGTTTATTGTCACGTGTATCGAGGTACAGCTTTTGTTGCGTGCTAACCAGTCAACGGAAAGACAATACGTGATTACAATCGAGCCACCCACATTGTACAGGTACATGATAAAGGGAATAACATTTAGCGCAAGATAAAGCCAGTCAGGTCCGATCAAAAGTAGTTCAAGGGTCACCAATGAGGTAGATAGTAGTTCAAGTCTCTAGTTGTGGTAGGATGGCTCAGTTGCCTGATGACAGCTGGGAAGAAACTGTCCACACTTTAGCCACAATTGAGATGCCAGACGAATGGAAAATAGCCAATGTTGTTCTTTTGTTTAAGAAGGGCAACAGGAACAAACCTGATAATCATTGGTTGGTGACCAAAGATCACCAAGGCAGCAATTAGACATAGGGTATAAGTGTTATCTTGCAGGATCAAAGGAGTGAGGATTCCATAGCAGCAGTATCTTTTTGAAGAAATCCTCCTGCTGGACTTATTTTTCCATTGCATTGATGACAACACAGGATACTGATTAACTTGTACATATGTAGGTCTGGAAACCCAGGGAAATGTCCAACCATCCAAGAAAATGGCCCTTTTGCAAGAAAATTAGTGTGATGGGTATGTTCATGGATAATTCATTGATAATGGGATGATTTTCTCCTTAATGGGAAAGTAAAAACCTGTGGTTGGTGGAAATCTGAACTAACAAAAAAAAATGTTAGAAATGGAAATACATGCCATCTGAGAAACTGTGTTAGACAATAGACAATAGACAATAGACAATAGGTGCAGGAGTAGGCCATTCAGCCCTTCGAGCCAGCACCGCCATTCAATGCGATCATGGCTGATCACTCTCAATCAGTACCCCGTTCCTGCCTTCTCCCCATACCCCCTCACTCCGCTATCCTTAAGAGCTCTATCCAGCTCTCTCTTGAAAGCATCCAACGAACTGGCCTCCACAGCCTTCTGAGGCAGAGAATTCCACACCTTCACCACCCTCTGACTGAAAAAGTTCTTCCTCATGTTTCAGATTAACAATTTGAAGATTTCCTTTTGAACTTAGATTTTTTTCTTCGAATCTTTGAAGATAAAAAGCCCATGATACTATAGCACAAGATACTTAGGCAATTCTACAAGGACGCAATTGTGTAGATGGGTATCACAGTGGCCCAGGGTGTACCGCAAAAATAAGATGATCCCAGAACTGAATTGTGATCTGTGCCAAACTTGCCAATCTTAGTAAGTCGAATCTGGTTTAGTTTAGTGATAGAGTGTGGAAACAGCCCCTTCAACTCATCAAGTCTGCTTTGACCAACGATCAATAGACAATAGACAATAGGTGCAGGAGTAGGCCATTCGGCCCTTTGAGCCAGCAACACCATTCAATGTGATCATGGCTGATCACTCATACACTAATTCTATCCTACACACTAGGGACAATTTACAGAGGCCAATTAACCTAGCAACCGCACGTCTTTCAGATGTGTGAAAAAGCTGGAGCACCTGGAGAAAACCCACGTGATCACAGGAAGAACATGCAAACTCTGTGCAGACAGCACTGCTAGTCAGGATAGAACCTGGGTCTCTGGTGCTATAAAGCAGCAAGTCTCGGTGCATGCTGGTGTTAAGGAGGATGCACAAATAGTTTGAAGATTTCAAGAGCATGACAAAAATACTTCTGATTGCTATCCAGCAGCTCCAGATATAAACACTGGAAAAGAGATGTGGCAAGAAAAGTTCTGCGTTAGGTATCCGTGGCCTGCATGGTTCACAGTTTAAGCTCACACTTGGAGGATGATCATTTGGCAAAATTACTGCAAAGCTTACAGCTAATATGAAATTATGCCAAGAATGTGTCACAACCTTCAGCAGGAGAGGGATAAAGGAGAACAAGTAAACAACTGGAAATAATCAAAATGGAAAAAAAACTGCTTTCCACGCAGAAACTAATGATTTAATTTCTGTTACTTTCTAAAATGCTTAATGCAACTAGGACCGAAAATGTTTTCACATCCTTGGGATGTCCCGAAGCAGTTTACAGCCAGTGAAACACTTTTGAGGTGTCATCACTGCTTCTTTATAAGGGAAACATGGCAGCCAATTTGTGCACAGCAAAGCCAACCAAAAAAACAGCCAGGCCATCTGTGTTTTTGAGCTGGAAATATTGGTGGTTTTAATCATGTTACTTCTGTATAATTTTGTATGGATGTCTGTATCTACATCTGTATATGTATATATATATATATATATATATATATATATGTATATGTATATATATATATATATGTATCTAAATATATATATATATATATATATATATATATATATATATATCTGTATCTAAATGAAAAATGCCTGAAGAAATGGCAGTGAAAATGTGACTTTAAATACCCTAAGACGTAACATATTAAATAATGTCTTATGGTCTTATGCAAAAACATTCAGCATTGGGAAACTGAGATTGTTAGCACCTGCGTTTTTTGCCCATCAAGTTCCATAAAAATTGTCATAAGAATTTTAAAGTAGTGAATTTTGTTAGTGGCCACATTCATGAAGGCATTGGCAAATGGGCAATGGGTGCAGGGTAGGTAAGATGTTGCCATTTTGAACTTCAACACTCCAGACAAACCCCCACTCTCTGCACAAGTGAACATGCATTAGGTTGGACATGAAGGAATTCTACCACTTAAAGGCTCATGCACCATTGGGAGATTAGATGCTGATTGATTTCTTAAAACTGTAGCCAGCATTATATATATATATATATATATATATATATATATATATTTGCTTCCTTTTACAGTTACGTCTGTTGCTAGTTTCTACAGGGAATGGTGTGATGGATGTTGAAGGACATTTTGCAGATTTCACAGCTTTTACGTGAGTGTGTGTGGTAGGCATTCTACTTGAAATCTGGCATAACTAGGAGAATGAGCAGTGCAAAAAGAGGAAAGTTTCCTGGCAATTTTTAAAAAATCTCATTAGGCTGTTAAGGAAACACATTTTCTATCTGAAGATCAGCAGGGGGAAATCAAGTCACACCACTGCATTTCAATTAAAAAAAATTCTGACACCAGTCACCATTGCATCTGATGCCTCAGTGCAGGGAAAATACAGCCATGTGAGGGACAGTTAGCTACCGATGATTATCGTATGTCTAACAGTGAGTATTCAAGAGGAGTTATTTGTGAAATGTTGTGATTTATTTTGCACTGTTGTACGAGGGAGAACACTGTGGCAACACATTTGCCAGGTATATGGAAAGCACCTGAGAAGCAGGAGAATGAAGAACAGCTGGAGGAAAAGGAAGTGGGATATAACAAGTTACCTAGTTGTTCTTTTTCTGACCTCGAGTACACTGACAACATTTAAAAGACACATGAACGGGTAGGTGCATAGGAGAGGATATGGGCCAAGTATGGGCAAATAGGACCGACTTAGATGTGGCAACTTGGTCAGCATGGACAAGTTCGGTTGAAGGGCTTGTTTCTAAAATGCTCTATGACTCCACATCTCTTCGAGTACATAACCTTAGTTTACTGAGAACTCTCATTTTCGCTGGTAACATTCCAGAATCACGATGGACACATAACAATAAGGGAACGGTTGAAGTGGGAGGGGAATCAGGTGTGTGCTCCGTTGGTCTCCCACTATTTTGTGAAGTGATTCACCGGCCATTCCCAAATAACATTAGACAAATAACATTGGCTTTCTCCAGCTGACTGGGCATGTGTTGCTTTGTCGGTGGTGTGCATTGTTCAGCAACCAAGAAGGATTTTACTTCTCAAATATCCATTTGGTGCTTGGTCTTATGCACTTCGTCTGACCGTTGGAATGTTCTGACTATCGTCTTCTCTTATGTGCTGGGTCAATCACTGCAAACAGGTTCTTTGAGCCTCACTGCTGTTGCTGATATCCCACAATTATCTACTCTCACTCCAGTACATCCATGTAATGCCTCTTGGTCCCCCGGAGAAACAAGGAACTGCTTTTGGGACTTCTCCATCAATACCATCATATAATATCTGGAAAATCATGCAGCCTGCTCTCACCTATGTTGTGGTGTTTGTCGGTTTTTCTATATCGGAATCACTGTAGAATTCCTGCTGATATGATTAGCCAATTAATTACAATGTATTTCCAGTCAGGGTTAATTATAATTAAATGAGCAGGCAGCACAAAATTAGTTTACTGCCTTCATTGCAAACAATAGTGTGGGATAGTCACA
Organism: Rhinoraja longicauda; assembly: GCF_053455715.1. Taxonomy (NCBI): domain Eukaryota; kingdom Metazoa; phylum Chordata; class Chondrichthyes; order Rajiformes; family Arhynchobatidae; genus Rhinoraja; species Rhinoraja longicauda. The sequence goes on along the minus strand of NC_135958.1, from coordinate 5,753,734 downwards.
TATCATCCATCACAATTCCAACTTACTTTTTTTGAGTCTGTCAAATTTATGTTTTTAGGGACCATATATATTTATTATAAAACTTTAATTTGGTGATATAGTGGGGAGATATCTGGCAGTATTAGTGCTAAAAAGCAATAGTAAGATACTGGTGTTTTACTTTAACGTTAATTTATTTTCTTATCTCCCCTTTCTAACAGAGGCAGAAGCTGATGCGAGAGATTGAAGACCGAAAGCTTCCCTATTTAACGCCCAAAGATGTGGAGTTTGAACAGCTGGTATGCTAATATGCTCTGAAACATAAAGTGCACTTAATTATTGCATATATTCCACCATTGCTCAATCACCATTACCAGACAGAATGAGTTTATGACATCAAAAATCAAGTTTGTTTAATTCAAATTTAATATAATGCTGAATGAAAATGTAGGGTACACATTAAAACTGGAAATGGTTTCTGCTAGGATTTTCACATTGCATCTGTCAAGATGATAGCCTAATGAGGCAGTTGGTGCCTTATTAGGCTAGAATACACTTCTGCTTCCTGAACACTGGTTTATGAGTTCATACTCAGCATTGTTGGTCATTTGGTTTATAAATGACTAGGTTATTGAGTCATGTTTGACTGCAGAATGGAGCATCACAAAGTCATAGATTTATCAACTGGAGAACAGAAGAACCTAGACACTAAATTGTTATTTAGTCTGAAGAGTCTTAGAAGGTAATAGTTTAAATTTAAATTGTATTAGTTGTGCCTGGGCTAAAGGTTTTAATATATGCTGAGGGTAAAAGCAGAAAACCTGATGCATTTCTGAATTCCGACATTTACAATCAAGAGCATAGCTGGTTTCCAATCAAAACACCCCTCACTTGTATCCACCCATCACTCGCCAAGCTTTGTTCCGCCCTCACTACTTTTCCACCTTTCTCTACTCTACTACAATCAGTCTGAAGAAAGGTCCCGACCCAAAATGTTGCATGCCTATTCCTCCAGAGATGCTGCCTGACCCGCTGAGTTGCCCGAGCAGTTCCTCGACAGCTCTCCTGTTGCAAAGACTTTGGCAATAATGTGTTCTGAGTTAAACCGGAGAAGTAAAGAATAGTGTCAGATTTTGCAAAATTATGGGTCATTATAAATACCATGATATGGATGTAAAAACATAAATAAGTACAACAACATGAAACTCATGTGACCAATAAGTTTCCAGGAGTCCATTAAAATAGTTCTACATCAACTCCACCTTCTTGAGCAATACCTTAATTCCTTTAGGGTCTAACTATCTATCAATTCCTGTCTTCAATATATTTAATAACAGAGCTTCTAAGGCTATCGAAAACGGTGGAGACTTATAAACAATTACAAGTGAAAAGATGTTTTAATTTTGTGAAGCACAGTACCAATGCCTCTTGTGCATTATATATGATTTATATATAGCATTATATATTTCAGACAGCACTTTAAATGGTTGTAATAGCAGGATCCTTAACATTTTGGCTTTGATACTACAGCAAAATATTGCAGATAACTTTCTATTTACTGATGCTGCCTGGTTTTCTGAATATTTCCAGCATTTTCTGTTATCTGACTGGTTGTTAAACTAACAAATAGCTCTTGCCCAGATAAACTCAATTTATTTTCTCCCCATGATGATGCCTAATCTGATGATTTGTTCTAACATTTTCTATTTGTATTTATATTTTTATGTTGCACTATATATTTTTAATTATACAAAAATTGTTGAGGAAGTAGATAGATAATGCAGATTATTTCGAACATTCTTCTGATTGTAAATTTGTGTTTTTATGCATGAAAGTGTAACATTGAATGGAATGTTCTTATTATCTTCATACTGCTGCTATAAATGTACCAGTTATGCTGATAGTGAGTTGCTTCACACACTCAAGTCAGTCAAGTCAAGTCAAGTCAAGTCAATGAACAAATAGTGGAATTCACATTAAATACTTTGAATACTTCTTAATTTTTTAATACATCATCATATCATGCATAAGTTCTGTAGAGATTCTAAATCTCCCCTTGCATTTTTAGCATGTATTGAGAGAAAATTTAAATATTCTAAAGAGCTTTTGGAAGATTTCTATTAATATAAAAGTGTAATGAAAAACATTTTCCCTCTGTTTAGTCAAAGGCTAAATATTCCAAATTACACTTAAGACAAGCCTGCTGTGTACCTGACGCTATTCATGAAAAAGTTCAGCAAGGATTGACAACTCTGCAAGATTACAAATGTTTTGCGCAAGATCTTGTTCAAATAAAAGGCAAAGATGTTCTTACGCCTGTTAATCGACTACTCGTCGGAAATCCAGGCCACACTTATCGTTACTTGGATACAAGGCTGTTTGCGATACCCTGGCCTACCCATGGTGTTGAGGTGAAGTACAGCAAGGATGAAATAGGTAAAGCCTGCCAAGCTATTAAAGATCTCAATGAATACTTACATGCGGAAGCAATGAAGATTTTGTTAGATCATTATTCTGCTGCGGATGAGGAAATAGGATTTGTGGAGAAAGCAACAACTTCTTTAACTGAGGACACTGAAAGTGGGAAAGGAGTTCATTACAATCAAAAAAGCAATATTGACACTGTGTTAAAAGATAGAACTTCCTTTAATGTGGCTCTTTTGAACTACATGGACCCTTTAAGAATGAAATACCTGAAAGAGGAACCTTATTTTGGTATGGGAAAGATGGCTGTGAGTTGGCATCATGACGAAAACCTGGTGGAAAGGTCAACGGTTGCAGTGTATAGCTACAGCTGTGATGGTATGTATGGAAAGGAATGGAGAATTACCGAGTTACTACTTGCTGTTTTAATGTTTCCACCCCCTGAAGCTTGCTTCACACACAGAGGCTGCACACCTGCAAACTTGTAAACTAATTTAGATTTACTGTTTGCTAATTGTTTTAGAGTGCTGCAGAAATGTTAAATCGACACGTGTGGGCATACATGTTTCTGTACTTTATGGAATCCATTTTGTTTACATAAGTTGCCCTATACTTTTTATGCATGCAGAGCTTGTGTGTACTGTAATTACCTAACTGGTTGGATGCCAAGAATATAAAATCTGCAACAAAAATTCATTGCTGGGTCCCTCAGGTACACATTTCAACTCGTATAAATGCTTTTATTGTCATTGACATCATCGTCTCTATTGGAGTGATTTGTCAAAAATGAACTAGCTGTTGCTGCATGCTGATTTTATTACCATACACTTCACTTTCAAGATACTACTGGGGTTAGCTTTGAACAGAAGTTCTCCGTTCAGCTTCTGCCATTGTTTGTAATATGCTTTCTTTGGTTTCTGTTGTACCAACCCAGCCAATACAAGCAAATCTTTGACAAACGTTATACATGTAAATTAATCAAAAGAATACAGTTTTAGTTTTATGTTATCTTCATATTCAGTAATCATAGTATTCTAGCTTGTTCAGTGTCTGCAATTATTGGAGCTTTTAAATTCCTAACCAGGGTGCTCTGCTTGAACTTTGGGTTTTAGCGATAAAACTTTTGGGGGGGAAAAAAACCAAAAAAATAACTCATTTTAACGAGCACATTCCAAAGGTGCTGGATTTATTAGGAAACCCCAGGAAACCTTGATTGAAATTACTCTTTTTGATTGTAGTGCTGTATTTTATTGGTGCCATATTGGGAACAGTGTTGCAGTTGGGCGATGTCTGCCAAGAGTTAGAGAAGTTCTGTCGAACAGACATCCAGTTAGCCCACAGAGGTTTGTTGCTGTATTTGTTACGTTCCATTATGTTAAAGTGCCTTCAAAGCACCGTTGTTTGTAGATTTTCTTTAAGCACTACTGTGAAATTAAATTCCAGATTTTCCAAACAAGAATTTTTAACCTCATCACAAAGAGGCTTGCTTTTTTTTTGAGAGGCAATTTTTTTATTTGTGTGCTCTTAGATCAAACTGTAGAGTGTCCAGGCATAAAACTAATTTGGGCTTTTCATTATGTTTTTTATTTACAGTCGGGCATAAGTGAAATCACTTGACAGATTACAGTGCATATGTTAGACAGTTGGACATTTTGATCTGAGGTTTCTGCAATGCACGGAATCCCTAATCACTTAAGCACCAACTAAATTCATTAGTCTACTTTATGTAATCTGCTTCTGAATATGGGGCTTGTCTGTAAAGGAGACATATATTTTACTGAGGTTCTAATAAATCATTTTTACTCAACTCTTGCCCTTTCTCCATTACAGATTTAGGACCTGCTTTGGATGAAAGCAACAAGAACTCAGTCGAGGGCAGAGACCCAACACTTTGGCATGTTGGCCTAAAAATAGCCTGGGACATTGAAACACCAGGTCTGGCATTGCCACTGCACCCTGGCGACTGTTACTTTATGCTTGGTAATTTTTGTTTAAGCATTCTACCTATTTAGCTTTCCCGTTTCCCATGAGGTGATCTAGGTGTTGCTTGTCAAATAATTCAGATGTTGCCTTCATAAAATCTACAGGCATTCTAATCCTGTTTTTATTTGAAATGAAAATTAGATGGGGACGGTATAATTTACGATATTGGGCTTAAGGTATGCACTCACCTTTAAAACGTCTGATATCCAATCTATTGAGGTAAGGGGATAGCATCAGGCAATGTTTGGGATTTTTTCCCAGCTCAAAACAAACAGGAATTTGCATTGTTTATTGAGAAATTGTAATTTTCTGATCACCTTTGAGAGATGTGTTTTACTCCACTCTCAAATAGTCTAAAATTCAATTATAATATGCTTATACCTATGTAAATATCTTCAGTAAAAACAAAAGTTAGTACAACAAACTAACTAAATGTTAGTACAGTGAACTAACATTGTTAACCAGTTATCGTTGGAATAACCCTGTTTAATTTGAGTATTCTCAGACAGTGTATGTAGTAAGGATACAAGACAAAATCAAATTGTGTCACCGTGCCATAGTATAGGTGGAATTTTTGCTTTGAAACAAATGGTAATTTGAACTACTTGGTTTTTTATAAAAAGGAAAACAGTTTCACTTAATTAACAATAAAATATTGGTCTGTGGAGGAAGTGTGCACTGGGTCCTGCTGTCTCAGATGCAGGTTCCAGCGTGTCTGATACATGAGTTGCTCAGAGTGAGCCATAAATTCACACACACACACTAAGAAGGTGTGTGAAAGGTTTAATGCGTACTGTGCCCAGAAGTCTAATTAAATAGGACTGTTATAGGTTCAGTGTTAAAGAATGTGAATATTGTCCTCTCCTAAATACTTGGAACAATGATGCTTCATCTATACTTGCCCATGTTGACATTTGGTCCGCTAGAGAGGAAACCAACATAAAGAGGTTTAGAAGTGATAACAGAGTGATGACTACATGCTTAACCTGGTTATGACCTTGGTTAACCAGACACTTACGCTATCAAATGTCAGCCACCAGTTAGGTTTTATGTATCAATACTTTCTAACAACATGGGAAAATGAACGTTAGATTGATTTTGGATTCTTTTTGATTAGGCTTGAACTTTGCAGTGAGTTCAAGAAAGAAAACCATGATATCGTGGAATAAGGCAAATGAGTCCTTATTTAGGAATCAGGCAAATGTGACACCTAGTCGGTGATTTGAATAACTAGTGTAACCAAAAACATAAGGGACATTTGTAGTTCTAAAAACAAAACGTTTTAAAATATATATTTTCCTCCCTAATTTATGGTTGCTGACATACTTCTCTGATTGGAAGGTGGTACTGACATTTGGGTTACATGTCAGTTTGTAATGGATCACGAGATTCATTACCATTCAGGCCTCACTTAATATTCTTCTTAATTGTGGGAATGACTTTTGCCCAGAAAGAATAGAGACAGACAGAGTAAACCTGGGAATATTGGTTTTGGGATGCCTAATGAAATTAAGTGCAATGTCTTTTAGGTCTTCTCAACATGCTACCTGCGTTAACAGATTGCTTTCCTTATCTCACACTATTTGTCATTTTATCTCTGGCCTTTGTCCAACCATCTTCCTATGAAAAAAATCCCCTCACCTGTATCCACCGATTACATGCCAGGCTTTATCATGTCCCCCCACCCCTACCTCCCCCACCACAATCAGTCTGAAGAAGGGTCCTGATCCAAAACGTTGCTTATCCATGTTCTCCGTAGATGCTGCCTGACCCGTTGAGTTACTGCAACACTTTGTCTTTTTTGTGCTGTTTTGGTTAACTGGCTGGCTAGCTTTCTGTCTGGTAAGAAATCAGCTGAGGAGCATTTGTCAATTATGTAGGAGCTAGCAGATAAGTGAAACTGGAAGATATGGAGAGGAGGTGGAGCATTTGAGATCACGTTTGAGTGTGCATGCGTGGGGGAGTATGAGCTTAGGGTTGTGGAGGTGATATGCGCAGGGATTGATGATTGCTGACAAGGGGGAGTCGAAGATCACCTAGGGATTCTGAGAACAGGAGGACAGTGGGGCCTGAAGCTCAATGTAACTGTGTGCATTGGAGATGAAAGGTGAGCAGAACGATCATCATGGTGGTGAGGGTGGTGGGGTGGTAGGAGGTGAGGGAAGTTGTAAAGCAGGAGGAAAAAGTGGGAATTTATTGATTTCAGGGTGGAAAGCATTGAATGTTCTTGGGGAAGGGGAAGGGAGTCGGAGTCACTGCAGGATATGCAAAGTTGTTACTTGAAAGCTTGTATTTAAAACTCTTCAGTGGACGGGGGGGGGGGACGGGGGGGGACTGTGACATTTTAAAGAACATGTAATTATAAAAATGGGTGGCTATTCAGTACTTATAGTTAGGTAGAATTATACGGTTGGAGAGAAGAAAAAACAAGTCAGTCTGGTGGAATATTTAAAAAGTAGCTCTAGAGAACAGAGACTAGCATTGTCAACCCAACAAAGCCACTTATCCCGTTGATCTGACCTCTTGCCTGTTACCTGGTGAGTTTCAAGATCTAAGGGAGTTAATAGGTTAAAAACAAAACATGGTTAAATGAAACTAGACACCCTGCTTCAAAGAAATTTAACTGACCAACTTGCCTGAGAAACCTGGAAAATTGACTTGAGACTTTACATGAAGCAGAGTGGTGTTGGGAAACCATTGACTCAAAAGATCGTGGTCGCTAAATTAACCTTTGAAATGGAGAGTCAGGGAAGGGAAGGCAAAATGAGAGTGAAAGTAGAGTGGGAAATGGCAGCAGCAGTGATAAAACGTAGAACTCCATGAGAATAAGAAGCAGTACCTCTCTGTCTATGAGGGCTGACCCAGCTTCATTAAAATTGGGCTGAATGTTAAAGATTTTACCAGCCGCCTACCTGATCCATCTCCTTTTAGGGGTCGTGTAGGAAGGAACTGCAGATGCTGGTTTAAACCAAAGATAGACACAAAATGCTGGAGTAACTCAGCAGGTCAAGACCCTTCTTCAGACGAAGGGTCTCGTTCCGAAAGGTTACCGATTCCTTTTCTCCACAGATGCTGTGGCCCGCTGAGTTACTCCAGCTTTTTGTGTTTATCTTTATATGATGTATTGGTATATGTTATTAATAGTTCATGAATTAGTTTAAAAAAAACATTGTGGCCTCGACCCGAAATATCACCCATTCCTTTTCTCCAGAGATGCTGTCTGTCCCGCTGAGTTACTCCAGCTTTACGTGTCTATCTTCGGTTTAAACCAGCATCTGCAGTTCCTTTCTACACATCATATGAAGATGTTGAAGGGATTTGTATATTTCCCCTCACTTCCACTGTACTATCGTATTTTTAATATTCTCGATTGATTTTTGAGTCATACCTGTTGCAAACCCAATTATTTACATTTGCCTAAATGTGTAAACTGTAAAGCTGCCAAATTTTATCAATAATAGCTACTTTAACTTTGAGTTTTACAATTAAAGGTATGAAGATGCCAATGTGGGAGCAATTTGAATGGATTATTTTGCTGAATATTGATACTCTGCAAGAAACTACTAAATATGTTTAACAGGAAAAATCTGGAGGTCATTTGAAAATTTACTTTTGGCTCAATCAAAACTAAACCTGTTTGTTTAATCTATTCACAATAGTTAGAACTTAAAACAACTATAAATTCCTGTTAAATATCTCACTTTCTGCAATTCATTATGAGTAATAACTTAAGTTGCCTTAAATGATTTTCACGCTGCATTCCACACTCTTTCCACGCTGTAAATAGGTTTTATTGAAGAGTAATTATAACTCCTGAATGCTGTATATATTTTTGATTCAAATTATGCATTTTTCCTTAAGATGTAACATCTGCTGAAACGATTGCGTTTACAAAACTAAGCTCAAGGAACTGTAGATACTGGTGGAAGGAGGCTATTTAGCCCATTGTATCTAGACTATCTCTTTGCTGCAGTAATTCAAAACAAATCCCACTGAGTTCCTTTCTTCCTATAATTGTGCAGTTTCCGCTGCTTCAAACATTTGCCCATCTTTCTCTTAAAAGATCCAAGACTCTATGTATCCATGTAACCCTATAACTGTGATCAATACCCCAATAATCCTGCTTAGGAAGATAGGTTGAAAACAATTCTTTATTCTTTGGCAGCTTTATAAGCTCTGGTAGAAATAATTTCACTGTCAGAAATATCCCATCAAAAATAAATTCTTAATATACTGGTGAGGCTCTGGTGTATGACTTTAAAGTTCATACAGGGATGAGACTGTAAATGTCATCTTACTATTATTCGTTAAATATATCACTGGCCCATATTTTACTAAGAAAATTGTGAGGCAAAAACGCTGCTTTAATTTCAGTTGAGGGCATATGTGAATATTAAAAAGAGAAATCTGATTTGCGAGGACATTTTTTGTGAAGCTGTCCAGCTCGGCAAATACATGTACTGAACTCTATTGAACTTGATGTATCTGCACAGTAGCTGCAAACTAAATTCACAATACAAAGTTATGTCTTGCCTACAAAGTCGCGGAGCAGTACAGTATAGAAGCAGGGCTGCATAGTATAGAACCAAACTGACCAAGTTGCTTAACTGAGCGAATCCCAATTTTCAGTGCCTGGCCCATATTCCTCCAGACCTTTCTTATCCATAAACCTAGTCTTGTCCAACTGACTTTTAAAAGTTATAGTTGTACCCACTTATACCACTTTCTCTGGCAGCTCCTTCATATAAACACCATCCTCTACATGAAAATGTTCCTCTCATGTCCCTTTTAAATCTTTCCTTTCTCACCATAAATCTATGTTCTCTAGTTTTAAACTTCCATTGACTGGGGAAAAGACCTTGGCCATTCACTTAACTACTGTCCTCATAATTCTATGAACCTCTATATGGTCACTCTCAGTCTTCCAGAGGAAAATAGTTCCTCTCCTTATAATTCAAACCCTCCAGATGCGGTAACATTCTTGTGAATCGTTTTTGTACCCTTTCCAGTAGAATGACATCCTTTCTTTAGCGAGATGGCCAGAACTGTTGTAGTAGCCAAATGTGGCCTTACCACTGCCTTGTCAGCTGTAACATGATGTCCTAACTCCTGGACTCAATACGCCTAGGTCTTTCTGTGCAACATCCTCAGCACTCATGCAGAAAGGCAAGAGATAATGTGCCCACTATCATAAAGGATGCAATGGCGTTAAGGTTAATTTGGTTTATGACATTTTGAGTGTAATGCTCAACCTGTGACATGTATTTTGCCCAAGGCATTGACGCAAATAAAGGAAGATTATACAAAAACTGTGCTACAAGTCTCCAGATAGATTCTTTCATAATAGATATTATTTAGTATTTGTCGGAACAAGGAGCTGCAGATGCTGATTTATAAAAAAAGATACAAAGTGCTGAAGTAACTCAGTGGGTCAGGCAGCATCTCTGGAGAAAATGATGACTCAAAATGTCACCTGTCCATGTTCTCCAGAGATGCTGCCTGACCCGCTGAGTTACTCCAGCACTTTGTTTTTTTTGTATTATTTAGTCTTTGTTACCTAGAAAAGTAAAGGCAACATCAAAACAAGGTGCAGGAGTAGGCCATTTTGCCCTTTGAACCAGCACCGCCATTCAATATGATCATGGCTGATCATCCAGAATCAGTAACCTGTTCTTACTTTTTCACCATATCCCTTGATTCTGTTAGCCCTAAGAGCTTTATCTAACTCTCACTTGAGTACATCCAGTAAATTGGCCTCCACTGTCTTCTGTGACAGAGAATTCCACAGATTCACAACATTAAAACGTTTGATGCATGTAGCCTGTCCAATCCCTTAAGAATTTTATATGTTTCGAAAAAGATCCCCTCTCATCCTTCTAAATTCCACTGAATTTAGTGATAGCCCAGCCGATCCATTCTTTCAACATATGCCAGTTCCTCCATCCCGGGAATTAACCTGGTGAACCCATGCTGCACTCACTCCCTCAATAGCAAGAATGTCCTTCCTCAAATTAGGGGACCAAAACTGCACACAATACTCCAGGTACGGTCTCACCAGGGCCCGATGCAACTGTGGTCGGACCTCCTTGCTCCTATACTCAAATCCTCTCACTATGAAGGCCAACATGCCATTTGCTTTCTTCACTGCCTGCTGTACCTGCATGCTTACTTTCAATGAATGATGTACACATGTCATTCAGTGTGCTGATCAAATTGGAAGACCTGTGAATCGACAAAAATCTTAATGAAGTTCAAAGAATTTAATAGAAGAGCCTCGGACAAGGTGGTTCTGAGAGAACCATTCTGGTTTAAAGGCTTTGATAGTCTAATTTTCTGGCTTTCTTGAAGACATGCTTCCTATTCATTTCAAATAGACAAGATTTCAGTGTCAGCCCAACTTAAACAATGCCGTGATAATGCAACAGTTTAGATTAATATTTTAACCATTGAGTTTATGAGTCATCTTAAACGTTGTTGGTTTCCACTGGCTTATTCATAAATTGTACAATTATAAGCTGATTTTTTAAATTTGATGCTGAGATAGAGAAGTTGATTCTTTGTCAGGCAATGTGACTTAAGTATTCAATTACTTTACTTGATCCCGTGAACTGTCAAATCTGTCTTCTATTCACTGTCGGAGGGATTCTATCTTTTTTTTCTGTATTGACAAACTAAGTCTCCATGTAGATCTTTGATGTCAGTTTGTCAGTTAGTTTTGGATCTTAACATTAGTTTATACGATCCAATAAACATTCTTTTTGACCTGTAGCGTGCCTAAATTCAAAATTTTTGTAATGAAATAAGGTCCTGTTTTTAAATCTACATGGGTTTTAGTAAATTGTAAGTATTTGTAACAGAAACCTCATCTGGTGGTGAGTAATCTACTTTTGCAGACTTAATCAAATAAAGCTTTAAGCTGTATGTAAACTGCAGTTTTGCCTTTCTAGTCGGTAGTTATGTTACTGTTTCAACTGATAATACTTTGAGTACAAGAAGATGTGGCCTTTATCTCCCAATAAGGGACATGCAGGGTGAAGCTAAGACACATGACAATCCATCCAGCCCTCTGCAATGTGTTGCCAATTTTCTTTTCTGCCTATTTCAATATACTGCCATTGATCAAATTCACCATTTGCTTCATCTCCGCCTTTTATTTCATATGTCACCCTCATTAGGTGTTCTGGTTATAAAAAAGCCGTTCATCAATAGGGAATATCTGTCTGATGGAATATGGCATATTGTGAATACTGAAGGAGACCAGGAAAAGATAGAAGGAAAGGTTCTCATCTGATATCCTTCATTGGTCCTTTCTTTCCCAGTTCTGACAAAATATCTTGGAACAGAAATGTTATTTCTTTTTCTCTTTCTATAACTGCTGTCTGGCCTCCTGAACGTTTCTAGTATTTTCTGTTTCTGAAATAATTTGAATTGGAAATGAACCAACAAATGAAATATTAATAACTCACCTTTGACTCCAGTGTTATTGAGTGACTGAAAAGCATTCCCAAATAGGCGTTGATCATCAGAATCTAATCTGACATCATTCACTTGATGTATCAGACAGGCTCGATGGAGCGCATTGCAGAAGATGATAATTAATTATTTGGGATGTCTGATCATCCACTAATATTTAAGAGAGATGTGATTTTGCTAAACCAAGTAATACAGTTTTGTTCTAATGAGGTTAGTATTGGCCCCTAGCCTTTTTATTTAAAACATTACAGTGCAGTCTGAATGATTACTGAATTTCAACATAAACACACTTATGCTGGGCCGAAGGGCCTGTTACACAGTCATGAGTTTGTTTGAATGCTGGCCTCCTTTCATTGCCATGTTATACTCGACTTCTCTGTATTAACTTTTGTCTTCTCTGTATTAACTTTTATTTATATGCTGTAACTGTAATTCTTTTTTTTGCACAATCCACAGGCATTGCCACTTTCATTTCACTGCACATCGTGTATGTGCATGTGACAAATAAACTTGACTTGACTTGACTAAATGTATTTTACTTATTATCTAAATGTATAGAGCACTTTGGCGGGAAATAGAAAGTGTAGATTTGCTTTGAAGCAAAATTTTAAAATACCAGAATAATGGTCTATTTGATAGTTAAGTCTTTTGATCATTAGAAATAGTCCAGGATTAGAGAAATTATTGAATAATGTGAGAAAATGGAAGGCATTGTGTTTTACTTATATTTTTCTTAGCTACCAATCAGACTCTGAGCATGGAGACACAAGGAACTGCAGGTGCTGAAATCTTGAGTAAAGCACAAAGTGCTGGGGTAACTCTGGATCAGGCAGCATCTGTGGAAGGAATGGATAGGTCGGGACGCTTCTTCTCTGGGCATTTCTGATACACACCTTTATTATAACAATCCATTCACCCTAGTTGATGTGCCAAACATCCTTTCTTCAGTCATACTCTGTGCACAAACTAAATGCAAAAATAGCCATTTTTTGCCTCATGTTCACAGATTGGGAATTAGTAGACTAGACCCAGTACGATTGAAAAATGACTTCTTGTCACATAAATGTGTAATTGTCTCTGTCAGCTATCAATGCAAAATTATGGAATTAACACATTTCAAAACACTGACAATATTATAAGAATAATTAGCCAAACTAGAATATTTGATAACTACAAACAACCCTAAGTGAGAGTGTTTGTGAAGTAATGTAAAACCACTGAAGGAATTATAAAAATTGGTCACAGTTGAGAATGTGAAAAGAAGAGAAGCAAGTCTTTTGGGTCGAGACCCTTCTTCAGACTGAGAGTCAGGGTGACTCTCAATCTGAACAAGAATCACGACCCGAAATGTCACCCATTCGTTCGATCCAGTGATCCTGCCTGTCCCTCTGAGTTACTCCAGCATTTTGTGTCTATATTAGAAATAAGTATTGGATTGATATATCATTATGCTTCTTCACTGCATTGAATATTTCTGAATAGAGGATTGCCAAAGTACAAGTTTCTCACTGTAAATGAGGTTATTTTATCCCCTGCAATTTGATGATGATTGATAAAGTGCCAGAGTGAAATTAAGGATCAGATTCATTTTTTAGAATGCATTTTAACTACATGCCTCCCAGCCAATTCTGATGCTTTCAGTATTCTAAACATTTTCAATTGATTTCCTGCTCTCACTGGGCCTCCAGGTCCTGGAATTGTATTGAACTATGAATTTTGAAGTCTGACTCTTGTTTGATTGGGCACTGTATATAATACCTAATTTTCTATCTACAAAGATTAAATTTCATGTTTAATATTTTTACATGGATTAAGTATGATTGTGTTTTATAATCTGTTCTTAGATGATCTTAATATGACCCATCAACATTGTGTGCTGTCTGGAATGCAGTCTCGATACAGCTCTACCCATAGAGTGGCAGAGGTAAGATTGGATGTGAAAACGTTTTGGCTATATTCTTGCTCGGTTCATGATGTGTTTTTTTTGACCAAGTAACGCAATCGTGTCCCGTACGAATATTAAAAGGTGCATCTGCAGTCTGCAATTCTGAGGTCTCTTTTCTCTCTCAGCTATTGTGGCCCAAAACACTATAAACCTGAAAATTGAATAACAGATTATTTTGATACTCAGGTGCTTTGTTCAAGATTAAATTGTATACTATATGTGTGTCACCGAGCACATGACACAATAAAGCTAGATCAACTATTTGTTAAATCTGTGTAAACATTTCCTACTTTTTATTAAACTGTTCAAAACAAGGATGGAAAATTGAGATATATAAAGAGATTTTTAATGTTTCTATGACATGGATAAAATAATGTTTCCTTAATACTTATTACAATTTGGCTTAAGACATTGTTAACAAGAACTAAAGGTAAATTTGAATTGTGGTTCACTTCTGAATCAAGCAGCTGATACAGAGATTGTGTTCCTACAGAATATTACCATTCTGAGGGCTAAGCCATTGTAATCGTCCATCCAAAACAAATCTATTTGGTGGGCTGCTGCTGTTGTGTATGAAACTATGAAAGGCATAGATAGATATGTATTAAGAATCTTTCTTAACATCTTCTTATTCCTCATAGCAGAGGTGTATAAAACCTTAGAGCACACGTTTAAGGTACGGATTTGGAGTTTAGAAGGGATCGGAGGGACTTTTTGTTTTCACCCAGAGGGTGGATGGAATCTGGAATTCATGCCTGAGGGGGTGGTGCAAACATAGACTCTCGCAACTTTTTAAATAAGTACTTTGGCAAGCACTTGTAGTATAAGAAAATAACTGCAGATGCTGGTACAAATCGAAGGTATTTATTCACAAAATGCTGGAGTAACTCAGCAGGTCAGGCAGCATCTCGGGAGAGAAGGAATGGGTGATGTTTCGGGTCGAGACCCTTCTTCTGAAGAAGAGTCTCGACCCGAAACGTCACCCATTCCTTCTCTCCCGAGATGCTGCCTGACTTGGCAAGCATTTGAATCACCAAGGCACAGAAGGCCACAGGCCATGTGCTGGAAAATGAGATTAGTATGGATGGCTACTTGATGGTCGGCACGGGCATGGTGTGTTTCAGTTGGGGAACAAAGTTTCTGATGACCCTGATGCCTGTTGAAGGCATATTTACTACCCTCAAAGCAATCATCCTGAAGATAATGTGCCAACGTAGTTTGCTATAAATGATTTCCTGTTTTATTTTTGGTGCCATTCTCACTTTTGCCTCCTCTCCCTTTCTCCTCATTCAAATGTATGCTTTCCACCATGAAAACAGGCCTAAGCGCACTGATGTTCCCAAAAATACTTGATGATGGTCATCCCTCTAGATGTGCATCAGCACTTGCTTTTCCCTTTTTAAGCCTGGAAACCGGAATCCCAATAGTGAATTATAGGCCAAGCAGAGAAATCAGAAAGCACATGTACAGAAGAGAGTGTAGCCTGCTTGAATGCTCTCAAGAGGACAAGCTTGAGTCCTTCCATTGAAGAAAACAGAGATGCAACTTGAGGGAAGAAACCTTCAAAAGAAAGCTGTTATTTGACCACCATCAATTGTTCAATACGTTTGACAGGCTCATTAGGAACTGTAATTTTCAAATCTCAGCTGTCCAACTTCTTTCCAGTGGAGGCAGTTAAAACTGGACTGAGCGTGTTCATGAACATTAAGTAACCATTGTGTGAATCTGGAGTTCTACTTACTTGGTTCAAATAAATCCTTCATAATAAAATTTTACCAAAATAATTGAAGTAGATTTGGTGCTCAACTTTGACATTTAACTGTCAGGTAAATTAACTGAATTTAATTTAAATAGATTATGAATGATATATTGAAAATCTGTTTCAATTGGTAACCTCAAAGTTTAAAAAAATGTGGTTGCTTTTAAATTAGTCAAACTTCATTTGGTTATTTACAGTTATGGAAGCTGAAACAATTACTGATATTGTAAATTCTCATCTGGGAATACTGTCTTCAGATTATTTGAATTTGACAACCTGGTATTATAGTTGGTTAGCTAAAAATATAGATTCCAATTGAAGAGGTGAAAAAGCTATTCAGGAGACAGAAAAGCCGGAAATCTCCAGGACCGGACAATGTTTCCCCCTCTACCCTCAAGCTCTGTGCCGAAAAATTGGCACCAGTCTACACAGACATTTTCAATCGATCCCTGCAAACCTGCACTGTCCCTGGCTGCTTCAAAGTCTCCACTATTGTTCCCGTACCCAAAAAGCCAAAGATTACTGGTCTTAATGACTATCGGCCTGTTGCACTGACCTCTGTAATCATGAAGACCCTTGATAGACGTGCTGGCCCATCTAAAAAATATCCCATCAACACAAGTCTCACCTGCCTGCTTTTGGCCCATATCCCTCCAAATCTATACTATCCATGTACCTGTCCAAATATTGTTTTAAATATTGTGCTAGTACCTGGTGCTTTCAAATAGCAAAACCAAGTGTTTTTTTAGCAGGTGCTATTCACGGTAGATTCCAGAGCAGTCTGGTGTTGTGGGCATTTTGCAGCTCCTTTTGGTGCAAGATATCAAGTTGTGAGCGAGGTGCTATCTGAGGAAAGCATTCTGACCAGTGTTGTTGAAGCCTTTGTCCGTTCCAATGTACATGTCTGCTGTTCAATGGTTTTTAGCAGTGACAAAATTGGTGACGATAGTGTTCACTTTGGGAGGGAAGCCAAGCAAGATGTTTATTTGGTATTATTAACTAAAGAAGCTTGGAACCAATTCAGCCTTGTAGACAGCAGGCTTACACATCGGACTGTCATGAGGATTTTACATGCACATTTCCTAATGTTTGTTATCCTGTAATTTACTTAATCGAGCAAAGCCATAAAGATGTTATCTAATTCGTTCTTTGAGCAGGCAATAAACTTACTGTTTTTGGTGTTTCACGTGTAGCAGTCATGCACAGAAGCTTCACTGGATGTAGTTAATACTAAAGCATGCTTGGTGTGGTTCCACATGCATTATCACACCAGCCGGAATCTCATCCCCACATCAAACCTATTGAACTAAGAATTTTATATGTTTTAATGAGGTCACCCTTCACTCTTATAATCTTGGGTAAATAGTGATCTAATCAATCATTCCAGAGTACCATCCCAGGAACCAATCTGGTGAATCTTTGCTACACTCTATCTATAACAAGTATGATAATTTCCCTCCTGGGATAAATAAAGTTGTATCGTATCGTATAATTTTAAAATCAGAAGACCGAAATTGTGCACAATTCTGCAGGTGTGGTCTTGTCAAGCCCAATACAATTGTGGGAGACATCTTTAATCTTGTACCCAATACTTCCAACACTAAAAGTTAAAGTTCCATTTGGCTCCCTAATTACTTGTTACACTTGCTTTGTTGACAAGTACCTACCCACCAAATCTCCTTTCACAATCTCTCACTATTTAAAAGAATATTCATCAATTAAGTTTTTTAATCTACCAAAATGGGTAAATAAGGTTGAAAGAGAAGTTAAACCTTGGACCTAACTGTACCTTGCTGATGACACTACTTCAAGAAAGAGCAGGGAATTTATCCCTGGTATCCTGGTCAATGTTTGTCCCTCAATTAGCATAGACACATAGAAAATAGGTGCAGGAGGAAACCATTTGGCCCTTCGAGCCAGCACCGCAATTCATTGTGATCATGGCTGAACATCCATGATCACAGTATAACATTCCAGAAACAAGTTATCTGATCATTATCACCTGTTTTATGTGAAAGCTTGCTTTGTGAAAGCTATATTACAACCACAATTTCACATTGCAAAGAGCTGTAAGGAGCTTAGTGATGTTATGAAAAGTGCCATAAGAACCTTAGTACACTTTTGTTTTCTTAACGATTAACGAATTAAAGAAGTTTTGAGTTGTCTTGCATGATATGAGGATATTGAGGAAGTTACCTACCAATCCTAGGTCTGCAGATGAGAAACTGGTGACAGGGAGGTCCAAGTCAATTGGACCCACATGGTCATTTCTGCTGAGCTAATTGAAAAACATTTTTTTTAATTCATCAGCTGAAGGATGTAATAATAGTTGATTAACAGAAGGTTCCATTGCAAAAGCATAATGTGCTGGATATATTCAGCAGGTCAGGTCACGTCCATGGGAAGAGAGACCGAGTCAGCAATTCAAGTTGGAGACCCTTTGTCAGAACTAAAGGTCCATGATACCATAGGTTATGTCCTATCTTCAATATATGTTACTGTTGGGATGAGAAATACTTGGCAATACTGACAAAACAGAACTTTGCTGTTAGAATACAGACTAACAAATGTTGGCACTAGTTGTTAGAAGTTAGTGAGAGAAACTGAATTATGCCTGGTTCTAATGAAGATTTTATATTTCCTTTTTAAACTTGATAACAATTATTTTACGTCGTTTCAAAAAGCATTATGGGTCAAGCGTACGGTATGAAAGTGGAATCCCGAGAGAATATTTTTAATTGTCAAATTGCCAAATTGTCAAATTTTTTAAGATGATTTCATAACTTGTTAATGTTTACTTTAATTCACAATTTCCAACATAGCTACTCCAATACCAGTTTATTAATTAATGACAGTTATGAATAGTTTGTTTAACAAATTGCCAGCTGGAAACTATTTTAGTCAAGTGTTAAAATTTGTCCGATTTCTCTGTGATCTACAACCAAAGTGACCTTGATTGTTCAAATTTAGGTTAAAATACTATTTATAAACTTGTATGATACCTTGAATGTTACTCTATTTGAATTTTTTCACTATAATTATTTTTTGAGGAATGACACCAGGCTGTGTTGATACCCTCTTTCAGTAATGTCTTAATGAGTTGTTATGCACTTAATGAGTTGTTATACCCAGAGCCTGTTCCTTTTGATGTTTTAATTTTTTCCAGCAATCCATTTTTATATGAGAACCTGGAGTGCAGAGCTTGGTGGACCCTATTTCAACACCAGCAGCACAAGTTGAAAGAAATAGAAATGAGTAGGCTTAAAGTACAAGAATGTAGCAACTAACAAACAATGGCTGGAATTGTCTTGAACTTTCTTCATTGTCATTGCCAACGACAGGACACATTTTGAGCAGTTTATGGGAGTTGTTGGACATTGAAGATTGCATAACTGTCTTCAATATGTTTCTACAGTTGGCATAATTTACTCTTTATAGCATATTACAGTAGTGGAAACCATATGGCCCATTGCACCTGTGTAGGCTTTCTGAAAACACCATCCATCTACTCCATATGGAACTGAGTTGTCCTTCCATGTGACTTTCATTATGAAAACCATTCAATTCTGCATCATCGCCTGCTATCACCGTACTGCACTAAAATTCTGATGATATCATATCATGCATAATGACACAGTGGCATATCCGGTAATGCCTCAGAGTTCCAGAGACCCCAGGTTGGATCCTGATGTGAGGTGCTATCAGTGTGCAATTTGCACGTTCTCCCTGTGACCACATGGGTTTCCTCCAGTTCCTCTGATTTCAATAGACAATAGACAATAGGTGCAGGAGTAGGCCATTCAGCCCTTCGAGCCAGCACCGCCATTCAATGCGATCATGGCTGATCACTCTCAATCAGTACCCCATTCCTGCCTTCTCCCCATACCCCCTCACTCCGCTATCCTTAAGATATCTCCCACATCCCAGAGACATGCGGGTTTGTAGGCTAATTGGCCTCTGTAAATTGTCCCTCGTGTGCGGGGAGAGGATGAGAGAGTAGGATTCGTGTGAACAGGTGATTGATGTGTGGCGTGGATTGGGAGGCCGAACGGCCTGTTTCCGCGCTATAATTTAATAAATTATATCTGGGCTCAGCTTTTTTCAATAACTTCTTACATCTCCAGTAACTACGATATCCAGACTTGTCCCGGGTGCCTTCAGAGAGATTTAAAATCATCATCTCAAACCTCCCATCTTGTGTTCAGATGCTCCAATTGCCTATCTTCATTCCACACTGCTATTAAAACAAAAAGCAAAAAATAAATATCTATAGATAAAATAAATTTTTGTACCTGCTTCTTGTTTTCTAACCTTTTGTTCTGAGTTGTAATATTATGTCATGATGATTTTGCAGGAAGTGCTAACTTTGCTTCTGCCCAAATGATTTTGAAATCGGCAGAACCCAGAAACCAAATTACAAATTAATTTCAAGTTTTTCTCTTGACTCAAGTCAAAATCTGGTCAATATACAGTGAAATTATGTGTCTTGCAGTGTTCAACCGGCACTTTGGACTATATCTTTGGACGATGTGATGTAGCCATGAAGAACCTGCAAAAAGATTCAGAGCTAGGCATTTCGTCCCTAATTTCCTTGGAAGTTGAATTGGTGAGACAAACAGAAGAGATCCACAATGAGGTAAGAATAATTCAGTTAACCCTAACTTTAACTCTTGATTACCTAATAACTGTCTGCAGCAAGATAAATTGTTTGCAGTTAAATGTACTATGTTATTCAGCTGTCTAGAGACAGATTGACAAATGACAATGAATACTGCACACTAAAAATATTTCCTCCGGGCTTATAAAATATAGTTTTGTTAAGGGCAAGAGTAAATCCCTCACATGAATATGAGATCATTCAAAGAACTGAGATGAAGTTGGTTAAAGTACTTGTGTTGGAAGAAACTGCAAATGTCGGTTTATACCGAAGATAGACACAAAATGCTGGAGTAACTCAGAGGGTCAGGCAGCATCTCTGGAGAAAAGGAAAAGGCGACGTTTCGGGTTGGAATCCTTCTTTCTGGGTGTCAACATTTTGAGATGAAATTAACTGTTTTCCACCCGCATGTCAGTGCTACGATACATAAACTCTGCTTCCACGCAGGGCTCACCATTTTGGATCTCTGGATCTTGATTACCAGTAATTTGACATGAGGAGGGGAGTTGCCTGCCACTGAAGAGCATGACCTAGTTCTGTCCCATTGCAATTAGGCCCACATTTGCCTGGCATGACGTTCTGTCCCAATGCAAAATGTTTTGCATGCGCATATTATCTGTCAAGAAATGGTTGTGTTAAGATTGCATATTTGCTTTTAGCATCCTACCAAAGATTTCAGTGAAGATCAATGAATTTTAAAAGCCACTTACCTATCAATGTAATTAAAGTGAAACTTTTCACATGTAATGTTTTTAATAAATGTCTGACAGAATATATTGCTAATCCTTTGTGTAATCTATTTGGTTTAATTTTTTAATTACAATTTAGAAACATAGTAACATTAAAAAAATAGGTGCAGGAGTAGGCCCTTCGAGCCAGCACCTCCATTCAATATGATCATGGCTGATCATCTAAAATCAGTACCCCATTACTGCTTTTTGCTCATATCCCTTGATTCCTTGAGCTGTAAGAGCTAAATCTAACTCTCTCTTGAATACATCCAGTGAATTGGCCTCCAATGCCTTCTGTGAAAAAAAACTTTCTCATCTCGGTCCTAAAGACTTCCCCCTTATCCTTAAACTGTGACCCCTTGTTCTGGACTTCCAGAACAGGAAAGCAGACTATTATCTGAATGGTGGACGATTAGGAAAAGGGGAGATGCAACGAGACCTGGATGTCGTGGTACATCAGTCATTGAAAGTAGGCATGCAGGTGCACCAGGCAGTGAAGAAAGCGAATAGTATGTTGGCATTCATAGCGAGGGGATTTGAGTATAGGAGCAGGGAGATTGTTCCCGATGTTGGGGAAGTCCAGAACAAGGGGTCACTGTTTAAGGATAAGGGGCAAGTCTTTCAGGACCGAGATGAGAAAGTTTTTTTTCACACAGAGTGGTGAATCTGTGGAATTCTCTGCCACAGAAGGTAGTTGAGGCCAGTTCATTGGCTATATTTAAGAGGGAGTTAGATGTGGCCCTTGTGGCTAAAGGGATCAGGGGGTATGGAGAGAAGGCAGGTACAGGATACTGAGTTGGATGATCAGCCATGATCATATTGAATGGCGGTGCAGGCTCGAATGGCCGAATGGCCTACTCCTGCACCTATTTTCTATGTTTCTATGTGGCAGAGAATTCCATAGATTCACAACTCTCTAAACTTTTGATGCTAGTCTCTTACCTAATCATACTGGATATAATTAATGTTCATTATTGGGTCTTGTGACATAATTCAAGCAACATACTGCCAATTCAGAGAGACTGGTTATTTTGAATCAAAGTCACTTTGAGCACTGTGTCTTTTGTGGCATGATTGTTTTCTTTGATGGAGTTGAGGGCAATTTCTACATAATGCTACGGCGGAGCAAAGATTTGTTCATATTTGCTGGAGATATTGCAGCACTCAGCACCCTTAGTGCACTTCATTGTCTCAAGGTCTGGGAAGATCTAAAGGAACAAAAAATAATTACGTGAAAGGAACAAGGGCCACTGTCATTGTTGCTTGTAATCAAATAACAGAACTTTCAGAGAGAACTTAGTAATTGTCGGAGATAAGCCTCAACGCGAGAACGGTGAACTACGCTGCTGACTGATGGCCCCTTTGAGCTTTATTTTTCTCTGTGCAAGATTGTGTGCCCTTGACTCTACTACAATAAAATGACAGTATTTTTGAACAACTACAAAGCCAAATAATATTGCTATCTAAAGTGTTTGAGTTTGAACTGCTACATTTACAACTGTTCAAATCATGAGCCTTTTTATATATTACTCTCTTTAACTTGAATTGAAGTTGGTCCTTGGACAGTGTTTAGAAATATGACAGAGTGCAGACTTGCACTGTAAGGTCACCAGTTATTTCTGCAGTGTTGGAAATGACAGATTGGGCTGTTGGCTGCAGGTTACCCAGGAGAGTCGCATTTCTTGATTTTTGATTTATTGACTCTCGGTGGCAAACGAGGCATTGTCTTTGGTATATTTTTCTTGACTTTACAATGAGTCCCGCCGATGGACTTTGCACAGAAAGCTCCCAATGCGTTTGAACGAGCACTCGCACACAGCAAACTGAAGAAATTACCAAGCCCTGAGATAGTTACTGCAAGGCATGATTGCAGAATCCGTTGTTATCTGTGTAGGTGGCTGGCGAGCATGTGGTCAGTAATAATTTATAATAAAATATAAGATCTGCCATGTTTGATTGATTGGTGGACCTCTGAGGCAGCTGGACCATGCTTTCTAGACCTAGCCAACCTGCAGCTCTGGGGTATAGCTACAATCGTGCTAGGTATTGATTCTTCACTCATCAGTTACCACCTTGTGGTCCTCTGAAAATTAGCTTGTGCACTGCAGAAACATTTCAGCTGCTTACACTGAAAGAGGCGAGGGTTGTTAGATACAGGATCTGCTGTCGAGAATATTGGCCTGGAAATAGTCACAGCATGGGTAATGTATGTTGCAGCATGTCAGAATAGAACGTCAATTCAGCTGATAGTTTTGCAGGTATAAAGGAAATTAAATATGGATTACCTTTGCGGGTGGCCTTCATTCAGCAAGGTTTGTAAATAATTGGCTCAGCATGACACGCACACTAAATGCCATGCTCTCTTGTACCTGACCTTCGATATTTAATCCTGACTAAAAACCCAAGCTTCCGCCTTTAATCAATGTTTGTTTCTGTTGTGCAAAGCAATAGAGTTGTTCAGATAAGCATGCTGAGTTTCACGATGCATTACTGTGAGCTCAAACCGGGTAAGTGTTACTTAGAGTTTATCCGTGTACAGGTTTGTGAGCCTCCATGCCTGGTATTTGTAATTCACTGTCCCGCACAAGCACAGCAAGCAGGCCATCTTTTGAAAACTGGACATTGATACTAAGATAGATTGGTTAAGTTTCATATGATTTTAACTGAATATCTTCAATCATTAGCCTTTCAATTGGTGGTGTAGTTTCTTGCTGGCAGTAGTTAACGTCAAATGCATTTTGATAACAGGTGGAAGTGAATCGTCCAGAACGCTTGGAATCATTTTATTTTATTATTGTCACTAACTTATCCCTAATTTGTCTAAATCATAAGTGCGTATATTAAACCATTTTAAGACAATGCAACTAATTCCTAAATTCTGGATGTAGAGTAAAAACATGCTTTAAGTAGAATCTCCATCATTTTGGCAACAAAAGCAAATTATTTCTTTGTATTTACAGATGGAAAAAAAAAGAGTTATCGTGGTACGGTGGCCTATGTTTCCTCCTTCCATTAAACTGTGGCCCATCTTTGCTATGTCAAAACTTCCACCTTCCAGAAAGCAATGTCCAAGAGGTTTCCTGATCATTTGGCTTTTGGATCATCAATATATTGCAAATTCCAAGTCCACAATCAGGGTGTATGGATAGCCTATACTTGCTCTATGATCGGTTGCACATGCCATTATCATTTAAAAGTAACAACGTCTCTCTGTAAATCTTAAAGAAAACTGGACGCGAGAGACACACAGAAGTTTTGTGATAAAGAATGCATTAGAGCAAGTTTGTCCCTCATTCACATAATTATGTGAATTGATTAATTGAATTAATTAATTGAAATAATTATGTAACAATAAATTTAAAACTTCAAATAAATATGTATAAACATATTTAACATCACTATTGGGGCAATCTGGTAAGCAGGGGGTGTTCAACGTGTGTTTCCATTAAATCTTGACAACAATTTTGGCACTACTGAAGAATTAAGAAGGTTCCACCCTCTAACCAAGTTCTATGTTGTTCTAACCAAGATTATGACACTAAAATGGGTGGTATCGTAGACAGCGAAGAAGATTATCAAAACTTACAGCAGGGTCTTGATCAGTTAGGCAAGTGGGCAAAAATGGCCCACAACCCCATTTTAAGTGGGTTTAAAATGGAGTTTATTGCAGATAAGTGTGAGTTGTTGCATTTTAAGAAGTCAAACCAGGGCAGGACCTTCACAGTGAAGCGCAGGACCCTGGGGAGTATTGTAGAGTAGAGGGATCTAGGAGTGCAGGTGCATAGGTCCCTGCGTTCTTACTGTTTGTACAATAGCACTGGGTGTAAATGGGACATTAATTTGCGCTTTTGGCAGTCAGCATGGATTTGATGATCAAAGTAGCTTCTTTCTGTGTAATTTAAAGTAGATGAAATGTAAAGTGAGTACTTTATAGAGAAAGTGTGCATCTTTACAGTACTTATGGTTGAAATGTAAATTCTGCTACAAATCTTCATCACCATCAACAAGATGTAGGAAGACAATTCACAACTGTGCATGATTATACATCTCTGTCTCAACTTCTAAAAATTGATTAGGATTACATTTTCTTTGATGCTAACACCTTTATATCACAAAATCAACATGTCTGAATCATATTTCTGTATCAAAACATTGAACAATACAGCACAGGAACAGACTTCAGCCCACAATGTCCATACCGATCATGATTTCAAGTTAAACTAATCTCTTCTGCCTGCATGTGATCTATATCCGTCCACTATAGGCACGTCCATGTGGCTATCTGAAAGCCTTTTAAACGCCACAGAGGCTTCTTAAATGCCGCTTTTGTTTTGATAATTGGGAAATAGTAATAGCTTTCATTGAATGTATATAATCCACAGATAGAGTGGAAATGTTGTTAGATTTAGATTTTTAGATTTAGAGATACAGCGCAGAAACAGGCCCTTCGGCCCACCGGGTCCGCGCCGCCCAGCGATCCCCGCACATTAACACTATCCTACACCCACTAGGGATGATTTTTTTAAACATTTGCACAGCTAATTAACCTACAAACCTGTACGTCTTTGGAGTGTGGGAGGAAACCGAAGATCTCGGAGAAAACCCACGCAGGTCACGGGGAGAACGTACAAACTCCGTACAGTACAGCACCCGTAGTCAGGATCGAACCTGAGGCTCCGGCGCTGCATTCGCTGTAAGGCAGCAACTCTACCGCGGCGCCACCGTGCCGCCAATCCAATTGTGTCAATCCAATTGTGTTTCCATTTTTCCCCTTTTAACAGCAGGGCTTTGTGGTCTGGAACCACCTGACTATGGAATAAAATGATTTCAGAGTGCACCGGACCAAACTTTGGGTGTGCCTAAATGTACAGCATTCTCCAGCATTATTCTTGAAATGAAGAAATTAATTCTCCTGTAATCTTCAACCAATTGATTGTTAGCCTTGCTGCCAATTGCATATTTTTTGCAGCTGTGCTGTTAAACTCCTTCTGGTTCCAAACTATTCCTTGCCTAATGCAGCCCTCAAGTATAAAGAGCTTTATATCTTATCCAGAAATTCTTTGCCACATGCCAGATTGTACTGCTCCGACAGTATTCCTTCATGTATATTTACTGATCCTTTTTGTGTACACTATTAACTACGGATACATTCTTTAGATTTGGGGGCAACTGTTTGGAAATGAAACTCATACAGAAATAATTAAACATTGTATCACTTATCACGGTCTACCACTATAACAATACACCAGGTAATTTTAGCTAGTAAGGCATTTTGACAAGGTCACAAGGTAAGCTAGTCCAGAAAGTCAGGGCATATGGGATCCAAGGCGAGCTGACTAATTGGATCCAAAATTGGATTGGTGATGGGAGGCAGAAGATAGTGGAGGATGGATGCTTTTCAGTTTGGAAGCTTGTGAGTAGTGGTGTACTGCTGGGATTGATGCTGGTACATTTGTTGTTTGTGTTATATATTGATAGCGTGGATACAAAAGTACAAGATATGATTCATAGGCTTATGAATGACACAAAATTGCAGCGCTGTGGATAACGAAGGAAGGCTAAGGCAGGATATAGATCAGATGGAATATTGGACAGGGCATTCACAGATGGGATTTAATCCTGACAAGTGTGAGGTGATGCAAGTCAAACGGGGGTAGGTATATGCAATAAATGGCGGAGCGCAAAGGAATGTTGAATTGCAGAGAGACCTAGGAGTTGAAACCCATAGTTCCCTGAAATTGTAGCATAGGTTGGTAGGGTGGTGAAGAAGTAATATGACTTTCCGCTGAACACCTCCACTCTAGGTCTACGCGATCTCCCGGTTGCTAAACACTTTAATTCCCACACTGACCTTTCTGTCCTGGGCTGCCTCCACTGTCAGAGTGAGGTCCTGTTTGGAGGAACAGCAGCTCATATTTTGCGTGGGCAGCGTACAATCCAGCGGTATAAATATTGATTTCTCTAACTTCAAGCAGCCCTTGCTTTCCCTCTCTTTCCATCACTCCCCCACATTTGTTCTCCGACTAGTTTCACTGTCCTTCTGATTAATTTTGCTGATTGTATGCCTCCTTGTCACCTTCCTCTAAGCTAACAATGAACCATTCTACATTTCCTTATCATCGTCTGCCTTGACCTGTGTTTTCACCCTTTACCCTGCCATATCTCGACTCCCTCTCTCCTGACTCTCTGTCTGAAAATGGGTCCTGACCCGAAACGTCACCTCTTCCGTCTTTCCAGAGATGCTGCCTGTCCTCTGCTGAGTTGCTCCAGCATTTTGTGTCTATCTTTGGTGTAAACCAGCATCTGCAGTTCCTTCCTGCACAAGTAAAATGGCTTGTTGGCTTTCATGGTGCAGTGAATTAAACATAAAAGAGTTGGGACATCAAGTTGCACCTTAACAAAACACTGGTAAGACCACACTTGGAGTACTGTGTGCAGTTTGGGTCACCACACTATAGGAAGGATGTGGTTGAGCAGAACAAAGTACAGAGAAGATTCCCTGGTATGTTTTCTGAATTTGAAGATGGGATGAGATTGGAAAGGTTGGGTTTTCCTTGAAACGAAGGAAGCTGTGGGGTGACCTGACAGAAAGTCTATAATAGTGTGAGGCTTTTTTAGAATAGATGGTCAAAATCTCACAGTAGGGATATCAAAAATAAGAGGGCATAGGTTAGTGAGAGGAAGTATTTTAAAGGTGATACATACAAAAAGCTAGAGTAACTCAGCGGGGCAGGCAGCATCTCTGGAAAGAAGGAATGGGTGCCGTTTCGGGTCGAGACCCTTCTTCAGACTTCAGTTTAAACCAGAATCTGCAGTTCCTTCCTACATACTTTAAAGGGGATCTGTGGGATAAGTTTTTTTTTAACACAGAGTAGTTAATATCTGGAACTCACGGCCAGAAGAGGTGGTGGAATCAGATGCAATTATTACATTTAAGAAATACTTAGACAGACACTTACAGTATGTAGGGAAAGCATAGAAGGGTATAGTCCAAGTACAGCAAAGAGGATTACTGTAGATGGTCAAAATGGACATTGTGGGCCGAAGGGCCCACCTCTTTGTTGTACTGTGTATACAAAGATTAATGGTACAACATGAACTTGCAACTACGGATATGAAGGAAGCTATTTTCAGACAGAAATTTAGTGAGAATGATTTAATGGGAATACTTTATTAATATAAATTGTAGACAAGACATTGAAGTGTATTTCCATTTAGCTTGATTTTGCATATGTCACTAATGTTGTCATGATGTCTCTTTGGACAAAGTAGTTGTTCGGCATTGCTAAATTTTTCACTAAACATGTCCAACACATCTACAATCACAGTGAATAGAGGAACAGTACATTCTGGCTTGGGCAAATGAATATCTCAGGTAAGGTTGTTTGAAGTCTATTTATATTTGAGGCTAGCACTGTGCTGTGTGTTGCAAGGGCTGGATGCAGTAATTTTAACAATGCAGTTGATGCTGTGGTCCTTAATTTTTTGGGATGATTGGATCAATTTTACTTAAACAATGGATGGATTTAAAATTCAGTGGAATTGTTTGTCCACATGTGCAATAGCAGAGTGGGATATTACCGTGCGTCTATAATGTGCTGGAACGTACTGGACTCGTGGACCATCTGCACTTACTTTGCCTGCTCACGGTGCTAGCCACCGCCTCCCCCCCCCCCCCCCCCCTTATCTGACAGGCTTCTGGTGAAGTGTACGGCTTCTAAGTGGTGAGTGGCTCCTCAACATCATATCCTGACATGTTGTCTGCTGAATTCCCTCACAGCCTTTGACAGATCACCAGCTGGCAAAGGCTTTTTAACCACTGTTACATTTCTCTGAAAGCCAGAGACATTTTTTAAAAGCTATTCCAGTAGATTTAAATGATTTTAAAATACGTAATCGCAAGTGTAATAAAACACTCAAAAGTAATTTAAAATAATTGAAGTGAAATAAAAAATGAACTTACTATTTATTTCTTATTTTACTATTCGGAAGGAGACACTTTGACCCATCAGTACATGCCAGCTACCAGCAGGGTAATCCCGTCAGTCCTACTCTTCATTATATATTTTTGTCCTCAGTCATGTGCCTGGCAACTCCATTTTGGTACTCATCTACATTATCTGAATTAGGGGCAATTTACAATTTACCCATCTACCCCTGCAATCACAGGGCGATTAGTGCAGATGTCAGGGGTTATGGGGAGAAGGCAGGAGAAGGTGGGGTTGAGAGGGAAAGATAGATGAGCCATGGTTGAATGGCGGAATAGACCTGGGGCCGAATGGCCTAATTATAGTCCTAGAGCATATGAACTTTGAACCTGCACCGTCCACACCAGCCCAAGGTCATGATCGAGCCTCGGGTGCCAGAAATGTAAAGCAGCACTAATTACTGCACCACTGGGCCACAACAAGGTCAGTGGCTCCATTCAAAGGACAGGAGTCAACTTTCTGATCCAAGGTATAAAGCTGAGCGCCAGATTCAAACGTGCATGCAGGTCTCTCTTTTTCATGTCACACCATTTGCTGCAAGACTGAATGGCAAGTCCAGCAGAGACAAAAGGAACTGCAGATGCTGCAATCTTGAGCGCAGCACAAAGTGCTGGAGTAACTCAGCGGGTCAGGCAGCATCTGTGGAGGGAAGGGGACAGGCAACGTTTTAGGTTGGAACCTTTCAGCGGAGAAGTGGACTGACCTCCACTAAACTTCAGGTTTTCCACTTTTACTGATGCAGTCTTAAACAAAATGCTCAGCGAGTGGCTTCTAACTGGCAGTTACCTTCAGAACCAGTTGTTATCTGGCAGCACAGTTTAAATAACTTGTTGGATATGTCCGGGGATTTGTAAATATTTAGAAGAAAATTTCGAAGAGAGGAGTGGGGCGGCACTGTGGCATAATGGTAAGGTTGCTGCCTTACAGCGCCAGAGATCTAGGTTCGATCCTGACTATGGGTGCAGTCTGCATGGAGTTTGTACGTTCTCCCCTTGACCGCGTGGGTTTTCCCTGGATGTTCCAGTTTCCTACCACACTCCAAAGACTTACAGGTTTGTAGGTTAATTGGTTTTGGCAAAGATTGTAAATAGTCTCTGGTGTGTAGGATAGTGCTAGTGTATGGGGATCGCTGGTCCGTGAGGACTCGGTGGGCCAAAGGGCCTGTTTCTGTGCTGTGTCTCTAAACTAAACTAAAAGAAACAGTTTGTAGAATGAATTATGGAAATTACTATAAGCTATTTCAGGCATGCAGTGAAAACATCAATCACTCTTGTCTGATTTAGCAAAACAAATAAAATTTATAAACCCGTGCTTGAAACTGAAATATATCCATCTTACACCAGTATAATATTTCTTCAACTAGTCTTCTGAAATTGCAAAGCAAAATGTTAATTCTATTCTGCAGGCAGCATTTATTTAACAGTGACCTCTAGGTCAGGATCCCCTCAACACTGTTTTCATTTGGTGTGTCGAAGAGGAAGGGGTGATGGTTCAACTTGCCTTTACTTTAATTAGATTGGCCACTGTAAATTCTCCAAGTGTATAGATGAACGGTAGAATATGCAGGGAGTTGATGGGAATCATCAAGTTGGAAGAATAAAATGGAATTCCAGATTCAGGGACAGTTTCTTCCCAGCTGTTATCAGGCAAATGAATCATCCTACCACAACCAGAGAGTAGTGTTGAACTACTATCTTCCTCTTTGGTGACCCTCGGACTAACCTTGATCGGACTTTGCTGGCTTTACCTTGCATTAAACGTTATTCCCTTATCATGCGTCTGTGCACTGTAAACGGCTCGAGTGTAATCATGTATTGTCTTTCTGCTGATTGGATAGCACGCAACAAAAGCTTTTCACTGTACCTCGGTACACGAGACAAGAAACAAAACTAAACTGAATTGAATTAGTGTAAATGAATGCTTGGTGATTGGCATGAATTCGGTGGGCCGAAGGAGCTGTTTGCATGCTCTATAAAAATGTGTCTCGAAATACAACTTCATTATTCAGATTGGCTCTGCAGAATGGGGACAAATTAGGTTATTGGAAATGAGAGGCATGAATGCATTATGGAAGTCATTATCACCCAAATTCCAGGTAGAAATCCTGCAGTCAGCAAATAGAACATTTTCATTCCCCACAGTCAAACCTAAATTTGAATGTGGACTAAAGAAGGGAATGGACATTAATCTCATCTATAATCCCACACAAATCTGGTATTTATTAGCTGGTTTGTAACAAACTGCAGTCAACTTTCACTATCCACACATGCTGCTGAATATTTCGAGTGTTTTCTGCTTTATTTCAAATTTCCAACAGCTGCAGTATTTTGCCTTTTGAAGATATAATCTTCCGATTTCACATTTTAATACGCAATTAAAAGTTGAAGAAAAATCAGACTGGATATTTTTAACATTTAGCATAAATTAGGCATCATTTCAATAACAATGGCAACAATTAATAAAAATGCAACAACTGTAATAAGAGTGGAAGATAGAAACAAGAGTTATTCATTCAGCTCCTCATAGACCTGTTCTGCTGTTCAATATAATCATGGTTGATTTGTACCTCAGCCTCCCTGAAATATGTTTAAACTGTACCCCTTCATAATCTTTCCTAATAAAAAATGGAGATGTAACTTGCTCATACTGCCAAGAATTTAACACAACCAAATTTAGGAGGTATCTTATCCATATGATTATATGATTATGGGTAATTTACGATCATAAGAGGTTTCTGAGGATTCAGAAGAGGTTTACTGTCAATGAAGAGGTTCACCAGAAAGCTGCTTGGATTAAAGGCTATTAGTTATAAGAAGTTGGACAATCTTGGATTGTTTTCTCCAGAGATTCGGAGGCCGAGAGGAGATATCATAGAACTTTATAAAATAATGAGAGGGATAGAAGGTCGAAACCATTTTCCGAGGATGGAAATGTTAAATTCTGGAAGGCATCGCTATGAGATCAGAGATCAGAAGAAGAAAGTTTTGAGAAGATGTGCGGGTCAGGTTTTTTACACAGAGAGTGGTAGATGCCTTGAACATGCAGCCACGACCTGGAAATGGGATGTAAGATGTTTTAAGCTGGACCTGTGAATATGCAGGGAATGGAGGAGTACGGATCACGTAAAAATAATTAGTTTAACAAGGTACCATGTTCGTCACAGACATCATGGGCTAAGGGACCTGGTCCTGTGCTGTTTTCTATGTTCTGTGGTTAGATTTTTGTCGATAGTGGTAGCAATTTTAAGATCCTAAGTTAAATGAAACATTGTTTTCTATTTTGGGTCACAGAGTTTTATGGAGGACGATTATGTTTTATTTCTCATTTTCAATCTTTGCTACTACCTAATATTTAAGTTATTTCAAACGTAGGTGATTGAAAATAACATGGGAGATGTATAACGAGTCGGTGCTGATGTGAAATATTGACTTCTCTGAAAGGAGTTTTATCTTTACACAATATGTTTGCGGTGGTTGGAGATTTCTTGTTTGAAGTGGAATGATGTTCTCTTGCTGCAGGTGGAGTTTGAGTGGCTGCGGCAGTTCTGGTTTCAAGGAAAACGCTCCGCAAAACAGTGTGATTGGTGGTTTGGACCCATGGCTGAGCTGGAGAATGCCTGGAAGCAAATGGAGCAAATGGTATGTATTTCTTTCTACCTCACTGGATCCAGCGTGCAGTTGCAGATAATGGAGGAGGACGAGGCCGTGCAGCGTAGGTTTACTAGGTTAATTCCCGGAATGGCGGGACTGTCATATGTTGAAAGACTGGAGCGACTAGGCTTGTATACACTGGAATTTGGAAGGATGAGAGGAGATCTTATCGAAACGTATAAGATTATTAAGGGGTTGGACACGTTCCCAATGTTGGGGGAGTCCAGAACAAGGGGCCACAGTTTAAGAATAAGGGGTAGGCCATTTAGAATTGAGATGAGGAAAAACTTTTTCAGTCAGAGAGTTGTGAATCTGTGGAATTCTCAGCCTCAGAAGGCAGTGGAGGCCAATTCTTTGAATGCATTCAAGAGAGAGCTGGATAGAGCTCTTGAGGATAGCGGAGTCAGGGGGTATGGGGAGAAGGCAGGAACGGGGGACTGATTGAGAATGATCAGCCATGATCACATTGAATGGCAGTGCTGGCTCGAAGGGCTGAATGGCCTCCTCCTGCACCTATTGTCTATTGAGTCTGAAGAAGGATCTCGAAGCAAAATGCCACCGATTCCTTTTCTCTGGAGATGCCATCTGGCCCGCTGAGTTACTCCAGCTTTTTGTGTCCATCTTCGGTTTAAACTAGCATCTGCAGTTCCTTCTTACACGCTATTTAATGTCCTTTCCTCATGAGCTTTATTCAAAACAAAGGAACAATGTGCAGTTCAGATTGAAATCTTTTAAGATACAGATTATTCCTGTTATTAAAACAAACACATTGAAAATTAAGACAGGAATCAAAATAGATGAAGAGCCCTCTTTAACTTTTCTTTTGTTCTTTATAAGACACCTATGTGTGTCTCCAATTGGAAAAAATTTGGTGTCAACAGACCATCCAACAATCATAAATACATTGGTCAAAAACCTCAGTTGAAGTGGCACAGCTGGTAGAGCTGCTACCTCACAGATCCAGAGACCCGGGTTCGACCCTGGCCTCGGCTGCTGCCTGTGTGGAGTTTGCACATTTCTCTTGTGACTGCATGGGTTTCCTCCAGGTGCTCCAGTTTCCTATCACATCCCAAAGATGTTCTGGTTCGTAAGTTAATTGATCTCTGAAAATCGCCACTAGTGTGTAGGGAACGGATGCGAATGTGGGTTAACATAGCAGCAGCGCGAACAGGTGATCAATGGTTGGCGTGGAGTCAGTGGGCCAAAGAATCTGTTTCCAAGTTTTATCTTTCAATTCAAGACAATTTTTTAATTCTAATTTGCCTGGAACAATTGTTACTGTGTGACACATTTGGTCAGGAGTTAATGTAATGATGACCTCTTTCAACAATTTTCACATTGGCAGCAATTTAGAGTTTATCACCTCAGTGTCTGTGTGTTTTGGTAAGGTTTTGCCGAATGAGGGTCCTTGGCAATGGTCAGTGTAAATGCAGAATTAAAACAGCAGAGGACACTATTGCACCAACAGTGCATCAAGCAACATCACTCACAAGATCAGAAAATCAAACTGTGCCACTTAACAACATGAGATTTTGACCTATCACCTGAAATAGTCTTGCTCACATTTGCACACTGTCATCCATTTCCTGGGAACTTGTAAAATAATGAACGAGTTACCTTGATTGATTGGAGTAGTTTTCAGGAAGAAAAATTGTGAAAGAAATATCAATGGTAATTTTGATTTAGTTCAAATTTCCAATATGTGCACACGCTTCATATTTGTAATTTAAACTCAACCAAATTAGTAATGGATGCAGGGGATAATATTCAAGGGCTATATTTATGTAAGATTATGAGAGCAAATGTAATTATTGAGGTTTCAACCATTCCTATTTCTCATAAAGATTTTGATCTCCAACCAAATAGGACAATATTTAAAAGATAATTCAAGAGTTTTATTTTATTCATTCTTGTTTTAGAATGTGTGTGTCTCTGGCAAGACCAGTATTTATTGCCAACCCAAGAGTGTGTTGAAGAAAGTGAACTGCCAGCTTGAGCTGTGGCCAGTTGGGCTCATTTAGAAGGAAGCCAAGACCACACTGAGCAAAATAGTGGAGGAAAATTTGATATGTGATCAAGGGTGGTCTGTATATTATTTGTACCTCATTATGTATCTTTTTTCTATAAATGTAGTAATATTATGTAAATTGCAGATTGGATTGATCTAATGTTTTGGAAAGAAATGCAGACGCTGGTTTAAACCGAAGATAGACACTAAAAGCTGGAGTAACTTAGCAAGTAAGGTAGCATCTCTGGAGAAAAGTAATAGATGATGCTTCGGGTCGAGCCTCCTTCAGACTGAGAGTCGGGGAAAGGGAAACGAGATATAGTCAGTGATATAGAGAGAGATAGAACAAAAGAATGAGAGATACTCAAAAAAGTAACGACGATCAAGGAAAGATGGGCCCCTCAATGGTCCATTGTTGGCTGTGGGCTAGGTGATAATGTAACCGATTTCTTTTCTCTAGAGATGCTGCCTTACCCGCTGAGTTACTCCAGCTTCTTGTGTCTATCTTTGGATTGATCTAACTTCAAAGTGGTGACTAAACAATTCCAATATGCACAACATACCTTCAAGAAACTGATTTTAATATTGGCTTTGTAAGTTGGGGGACCATGATATAATTCTGATGGGAGGGAAGACTCGTTCAATGCATAAAATCCAATCTAAGTTGCGCAGCTACACAAAAGCACCAAGAACGTTTGTGCAGGAAGAGAGTTAGTCAGTCAGAGTGAATGCACATCCATGGGCTGATTTGAGATTCATCCAGGTAGCTTATGGAAAGGTGGTAGCCTTAGCTTTTTGGTAGTAGCTCTTTGGATCAGAGCAGGAGACGAATGAAAAGCAACACTCGTAGACCATTGCCAAAAATGGCCACTGTGTCACACCAGGTCAATGTTATCTGGACTTTAATTTTGAAAGGTCTACTCTTGGCTCTAACAATTGTCAGCAGGAAACCTCTTCAGGCGGACAAGACCAGGATATAGATTGTTGTCGTGCACATTTGCTTTGTGCTTGTGAAGTTGTTTTTTTTTTTCTCCATTTCTATATGTCTTTTACGTTTATTAGCTGGTTCTTTTTTGGAGATTGGAAGACAAATTTAAATGATAGCTGTGTTCCTACTACAGTGCTTAAACAAACACCCCTTTTCTGGAAACTGTGTCAGCTACCTGTGCAATTGTGCGTTTGAGTTTAGTTTGTTGTCTCGTGCACCGAGGTACAATGAAAAGCTTTTGTAGCACGTAAGATATATTAACATTGGGGAGAAGCCTGTGAATGCTAAGTCATGCCTTATGAACAGGGATGCTTCATGAAGAAATGGCAGAGCAGTCACAGCAGAATCTCTGCTGAATGTAAAGTCTACACCACTTTAGAGGATACCTTGCGACAATATTATCCTTGCAAAAATATTGTCTGCATTATCTGAATTTGAAATTGATGCTATCTGTTTTACTTTATGAAAAATTAAACGTATGAAGAGTTATCATTTCTTTCACTTTAGCTGCCTTTTTATAAGATTAGGTCTTTGGTCATTATTTTCCAATGACAGCATAATTATAAGGTATTTGTTGGAGGAATCCCTGCCACTGGTGGCGTCGAGGAAGTTTAGTAGAAGCATAGAAAGGGTTAATGAGTGTCTGCAGTTTTATCAGTTCACTTTGCTTGAGCTGTCATTGAGAATTTCCTCCATGATGAAATCACAAGAAACACCATTTAAACTGAAACATCATTTAAGCGCAAGAGAATCAACTGGATTGTTGATGTAACGAGGATCCTCTGAACTTTATCCAACAAAGATATATACTACGGATGAAAATAACTAGTTAAAAGAACGTTTGTGTGTCTGACCATAAGATGGAATGGTCGAATATAATGTCTGCTTTGGACAGCAATTTTGAACACATTTGCTGTCAGGCCAGTTAGTTTACCATGTAGTGCTGTGAGGATTGTGGACCTGCCTTCAAACAACCGGTGGGATGATAATTGGACTGGATGTCCCATTTGTGCAAAGGTACAGTGGCCATGCGGAGGGAGCTCTACATTGGATTTGCTCTCTCATAAGCATTTGGTACTTTTAAGCAGACATTGATTAGAAGAAGCTATTATGCTAATCCAGTGAGTTGCTATGTGATAGCCACATGCTGCTTTACATGCTTCTCTTCTATCTGTGCTACAGGAGAGGTTTAAAAGTTCACCATCTCTGTTATTGACCTACATTTGCTGAAATTTGAAAACCGTCATCAATCAAATTTACCACTGCATTTTTTCCCCCCCACATTTTGCAACCTCTTTAAAGTCTATGTTGGGTACTATGGATTGTTTCATTAAAGTCAGTTTTGCAGGATGAATCCTTCTTATTATCATATTCAACTGTACAATAATGGCAGTTGGTCTTGCCAGACAGCATGTAGAATATTAAGCAGCTGTAGCGAAGCAGGTTCATGGATATATGAAAGAAACAAGATGGGGAATTAAGGAAGTAAAATTAGAAATTAGTGTAAGGTAGCCATAAAAATATTGAGAGTCAAGTGAGCAAAAAAAAATGTTACTAAGGCTTCACTTGACTGAATTTGAAAGGTATAGATGTATACATTTATGTTGAATTTATATTAATTGTGCCAAGTTGTGTAAAATTTTGACTGGAAAAGTATACATTTACAGAACCACGGGTGATGGTTTTACCCTGATACAAAATAGAAGGTATATTGACATAAATAAAACATGTTGACTGCTGCTGTAATGAATAGAAAGTATTTACAAAATCTCAAAAGGGAATGTGGTATAACAATGGTTGGATAAAGGTAGATTTTATTGTGGCAAATCAAATGCTGTCTCATTTATACATATGAGAAATTTCTTACCATTGAATCTTTTAAAAAAATTGCAGTGAATCCTTCAGAAATGATTAGTAGTTTCCCCTGGAATCCTGGGGAAGAGATGAATAAGTACCTCAGTTTCATAGTCCCACATGGTGTGTCTCAATTATCTTACGAATCTTGGGTTTCTTGACATTTTGCTGATGCAAGCATGTTTTCTGTCACATAACACCTTAAGGAACAGTATTTGATGAACTGCTGTGCCATATTTCCACAAAAATTTCAACAATATTCCATATATGAACTATAAATATAGAGCTATCTGATCCTGATGCAGACATGTTTCTGGAATTTCCCTGAGATAATGAGACCATTTAAAAAAATATTGCGCGAAACAAAGTGTTGGAGTAACTCAGCGGGTCAGGCCATTTCGTTTTGAGTCAAGACCCTTCTTCAGTCTGGAGAAGTTTCCCCACCCGAAATGTTGTCCATCCATTTCCTCCACAGATGCTGCCTGACCAGCTGAGTTACTCCAGTGTTTTCCTCAGGATTCCAGCATTTGCTGTTCCTTGTGTCTCAAATTCAACTATTTCAATGTATTGCCTCACTCCCTTAGTCAACTAAATTCCTTCAAAAATGCCCTGTTTTTCCCTAAATTTTCTTGGTGATTTTGAAGCAAAATTAAGTTATTATAAACTGTTCCTTTGATTAGCTCTTTAATTCCACATCGTTAAATTAATTTTTAATAGGGCTTGGGTTGGGGATTTAAATTAGATAGGACTGCATAAATTCCACAGCTCTTTTCTGCACGTAAGATGGAAGGCTCCTGCTCCAAACATTAACAAATATCGATAGTGCAGGACAGTCTATGGGATTTATGATAAGCGTTTATAAAGCAAGCTTTTCTTTAAAATGCTTATGCTATACGAGCATTTTATAAACTATTTTGAAAATTTGATGGAATTTGAAATATATGATTGTCAATCTATTGTTAAGTATTTTTTATGATAGGCTTCATTGCTATCGAAATAGTGCATGTTTTCAAACCAAATTAGCTTAAAAAATCCAGCAGAGTGGTTGTATAGGGAAAAAGGATCATGTGATCTGCACACAGATTTCAGCTATTTGTTTGGGTGAGAATTATTATTAAATTTCTAATTTCAAGGTGCCATGATTCTTGAAAGCAGAAGTCAAGAATAGATATTTTATTTACCATATTCTAATGGCACTATTTATTCCTGGCATTTTATCTCCCGACGGACAGTTTTCCCCCCACAGTTTTCACCGTTGTGATGTAAATGTTGAACCTTCCATTAAAATGACATCCAGATAAAGCATCAAGCATTTTTGCAAAAATTTTATCCTATGAAATGATGAGCTATTAGATGAATGATGCATTTATTGAAAGATGAAGGTTAAGTAAATGTTTGTGCTTCATCAAAGGCATCTGAGATTGAAGCATTATCAGGTGTGAGATTAAGATAGCCGTCAACACCATTCAAAGATAGTTACCTTTCAAAAGAACCTATACAAGCTTTGCTTTCTGAGTAAAAGAGGTAATATAAAAAGCCAGAATCTCTTGTGAGATGATTGAGACTTGCTGTGGCTGTTCCTAGATGCAAAGGATAGCAACCTGTCTCCGAGGATCTGAAATCATGCAAAGCAAAAAGCAACTCAAATTCGTATCAGCTTGAAAATGTACGCAATCTTCAGAGTAAAAAAAACCAGACAGTGCATGCAAAGATAAATTGCAATGAAATCTAAGTTAAACCTTTTGCTTTTCTGTTGAATAGAAACCATTTCAGCAAATTAAAATTAATTGTCACATATTTAAATATTTAGCGTTGAACCATTGCAGCAGTTTGATTAGGAGCTCTGTTAACATTTATTAGCTTACAGGACTCAAAAATAGCACGTTTTTGATTTATTTTGCTTCATTTTATAATGAGTACCCATTGCGCAATTAGCACTGGTAATATTTAATTTTATTTTAATCCCGAGGTATTTTGACAACAGCTTCGAAAGCTGGCAATATATCCTTTACAGAGTCAGTTGTGAAAGTCACTGACTGAGAAGCTGGCAGGCAGTAGGAAGCTAGCTTTATTCGCAGTATCGTGTGCAGAGCACCTGCAAAGTTTTCAGCAATCGGTCAGGAAAGTGCAATTTGTGAAAATGCCTGCCTGATTGCAACACATTGCCTTAAAAAACATTTAAGTGAATTCTTGATTCCTTCAGCTTTTGTGGTCTGTAGCTTTCGCCCACCAGACGAGGTGTTGAATGTTATCCTACTGAGAATACATAGATGACAATATCTATAAAGGCATCAGAGTAAACCATTGCATACTGCTGACTTCTTTTGTTTAATTCTCTAGTTAATAGCCATTTTCTGAGGTAATTGAGAAGATGGAGCATTCTCAACCATCATGATTATCTGTTATTACTTCTGGAGAAAGTTGTATGCTGAATGAGATTGACCAACCTTTATCAGGACTAATGTCATTTAAAATGTGCTTGCCACTACTGAGCTTGTTAGGAAAAAAGCTAAAACTGATTAAAATGGCTCTCAGCCCTTATATATTTGACAGCTTTTGATGGCCGAGTGTATTAATTTCCAGCTTAGCTGCTGTTGGCACTTTGGACAGGTCCCAGGGAAGAATAGGAGATTGACCAGGTTTTCCCACTGTGCCAGAAATCTTTTACAGACACAAAGCAGTACTCTTGTATTTAGTAAAAGAACAGATAAGGGTTTTCTTGTTGCCATTTAAGTTTTAGCACTAATGCTTTTCTCTGAAAGCTCTTACCTGAGACGTTGAATGGAATTTGCTGTTTGATTTTGTTTTCAAAGGATTTGCAGAATGTGGAATAATTAGTGTAAGCTAAAGAGATAAATTGCAAACCATTTAAATAGGAACAATAAAATTGTCATTACCTGCATTAAATTCAAAAGTAGCACGTGGGCTTTTTGAAGAACACATCCCTCTAATGGCTTAATCACTCAATTTAGACCACAACAAAGGCTAACAATGAGATCGGAATCACAAACAATTTCCAAGCCAGTTTCTCTCTCCTGGTAGTAGGGACACAGTGTGTCCTATGTCTCCCCGATGAGGAGTTAAGATTAAAAATAAACTGCTGGAGATGTGGATAAGGAAAGCAAAAGCTCAGAACAGGAAATGTCAAGCATTGAACACGTTGTTGTAGATGACTACCTCAGAGCTTGATTCTTATCAGGCTGC
Source organism: Rhinoraja longicauda (assembly GCF_053455715.1). Lineage (NCBI taxonomy): Eukaryota > Metazoa > Chordata > Chondrichthyes > Rajiformes > Arhynchobatidae > Rhinoraja > Rhinoraja longicauda. The sequence continues at coordinate 5,713,091 of NC_135958.1, read as the reverse complement.
AAGAATGGTTGTGAAGCGAAGACCTTTCGATGGAAAGCTGGTCAATGAAAAATTGCTTCAGGTGGAGGACCTTGGCTTTTCTATATGACCTATGGCTCCACAAACACTCTTTGCTTAATGCATCTTCTTTCAGATTTTGTTTCCACATTAACCTTTCTAAGGTCAGACGAGTTCCTTGAGGGGAAAAAAAGGAAATAGCTGTTGCAAAAAGACAATGGCTGATCATGATAAATATGAATTTAATTACCCCATAAAATAATTCCATCCATTAATATGCTCACCTGATCCAAAACATCAAATTTATGCCTTGTCTGAACTATATATTTATCTTTCTCATATTTTCGCAGTCTCCATGAGAAATATTGCACAATTAGAGTTGGTTAAAACATTGAATTAATATCTTCATTTAAAAGGCAAGGTTACTGAAACTCCTTGCAATTCTGAATAAACATTGACATCACTGACATCCTCTCTTAATTGCCATGCGTGGTAGCACCTGTGAGTCACTTATTCTGATTGTGCTCTCAACTAATAAGAACTGACAGCAGGTTGAAATCGGCTTCCTCAACTCCAATTTCTCCCTTCAGAATTACTTGTGGCTCTTTTTGTTGGACGTCGTGTTCTTAAGAATAAGGGGTAGGCCATTTAGAACGGAGATGAGGAAAAACTTTTTCACTCAAGAGTTGTAAATCTGTGGAATTCGCCTCAGAAGGCAGTGGAGGGCAATTCTCTGGATGCTTTCAAGAGAGAGTTAGATAGAGCTCTTAATGATAGCGGAGTCAGGGGGTATGGGGAGAGGGCAGGAACGGGGTACTGATTGTGAATGATCAGCCATGATCACATTGAATGTTTGTGCTGGCTCGAAGGGCCGAATGGCCTACTCTTGCACCTATTGTCTATTAAATGGAAAAAGTGATTCTGGATTTTCTGGCCCATTTAAGTATCATGGACTACTTCCACATAGGCATAGAAAATAAGTGCAGGAGCAGGCCATTTGGCCCTTCGAGCCAGCACCGCCATTCATTGTGATCATGGCTGATCATCCTTACCAGTTTAAGTGCTGTTAGAGTAGGCTATAAACTTCACAAGGCACAATATGGTCCCAGATAGCAATTTACAAAGGTTTAGATGAATACAAGGTACTATCATCACATTTAAGAGACATTTGGACAGGTTCATGGATAGGAAAGATTTAGTGGGATGCTAGGCGGGTGTGCACCGTTGAGTGCAAATCTCTGCTGCGGGCGGACCTGCAGGCGCGGCAACCCCCGTTGGGTGGAAACCTCACCTGCGGACCCAGCAACCCTACCGAACTGTGGACCCATTGCCAGGCAGGGAATATCCCCTGGGGCCGTGTGCGGGCGAAGGGGGACAGGGAAAAGCCACTGACCTCGGCCCCGTTTCTACTGCGAGCCGGGCAACCCTCCCACAACTGACGAAACCGCGGGCCCGGCAACCCGTGGTCCCGTTGCTGGGTGGGGAGTTTCCCCCGGAGCCGTGGGCGGGCGATGGGGGACAGGGAAAAGCCACTGACCTCGGCCCCGTGTGTCCAGCGCTGCAGCCAGAGCGAGCATTGGACCCGAAGCCTCTCCTACAGCTCGGTGGGGAATGGCGGCGACGGCCATCTTGTTGGACCCTCTGAACGGGAGCCGGTCCTCCGGGCTGGGGGGGGGGGGGGAAGAGGGAAGAGCGCATTTATTAAAGTTTATTTGGTAAACTTTTAAAAAAGTAACAAAAGTGGATTTATTCAGACCGCGGGCGGGGGGCGGGGGGCGGGGGGGGGGGGGGGGGAGATAGTGAGTAGGGTGGGCCTAAAATTGTTGCGTTATCCTGTTCCGTTTTTTTTGCTGGATGGAAACTGCACAAAGAAACAACTATGGGACAAACGTACGGAGGAACAAACATACAGGAAGTGGGGAACAAACAAAATAAGGGTTTTAGAGACAGACAGACGGACGGACGGACGGACGGCAGACGGGACTAGTGTAGATGGGGCATTCTGGTTGGCATGGTTCTGTATCCATGTTGAATGGAATACTTTATTGTCACGTGTGACTGGGCACAGTGAAATTCTTTGCTTGCATACCCAATGTATACACATAGCAGCCACCTACGGTGCTGACAGAGTTACAAAGCACGCCGGCTTCTCCTAATTCTAATTGAATTAAAAAGAAGATACATTCAAGATTCAAGATTCAAGATAGCTTTATTTGTCATCCAATATTGGACGAAATTCAGTCACCCACAGTCCAACAATAAAAGCATTAAATAGGCATTAAAATTACAAAACCCCAAAAACCCAAAAACATCCATCTGAAGTACTCCGTCGTCTTAGAATTTATGAATGGAATATATTACATAAAATACAATGTATATATTATTTTACATATTTTAAACTTTAATGGCAGATTACATAGTTGATGTAACACCATTCCTGTGGGAGAGGATCGAGGGACATGAAATGAGAAATTAGAAAGGGAAAAAAAAAATCAAGGACTGGTGGGAGTGGCGTTAAATTTAATTTGAAGGGAGTGAAAAAGAATAACTTGTAATGTATGAAACTTGCCCATAAACAGTAATGAGATAATTAGATAATCCGTTTTACTTGACACAATAATGTTCAAAATTAAAACAATTGGAGACTGTTCATTGAATATACTCAGTCACTAAACTTCCATGGTCCTCTTGAATGGAGAATCCAAAGAATCGCAACACCTCGTGTGAAGTAATTTCTTCTTGACTCAGTCCTGAAAGATTGACCTTGTGTTTTGAAATAGTCATCCAGGTTTGAGGCATCCGAATGAAGGGGGCATACCCACTGCATGTATAGGAAAGAACTGCAGATGCTGGTTTAAATCGAAGGTAGACACAAAATGCTGGAGTAACTCAGCGAGACAGGCAGCATCTCTGGAGAAAAGGAATGGGTGACGTTTTGGGTCGAGACCCTTCTTCAGACTCTACTTTGTCAGGTGTTAGTAGAAAGGAATTGCAGGCACTGGTTTAAACCGAAGATAGATCCAAAATGCTGGAGTAACTCAGCGGGGCAGGCAGCATCTCTGGAGAGAAGGAGTCTGAAGAAGGGTCTCGACCTGAAATGTCACCCATTCCTTCTCTCCAGAGATGCTGCCTGTCCTGCTGAGTTACTCCAGCATTTTGTGTCTATCTTCCATCAGAAGTATGAACGTTTCATTGAAATCACCCCTCATTCTTTTTAAACGTACGGGGAAAGGCCCAGTATGCTCAGCTTCGCTGATTTTGGTTAAGGAGTAAATGTTTGCCAGAGAAATGTATCACTGAGAGCTCCTTCTTATTTTGGATCGAGTTGTGAGATCTTCCCCCATGAACAGAATGGACAAACGGTACCTCAGATTATTGTGTCCTCTGGAGGATTATGCCACCAAAGGTTCAGCAGTCTCTCGGCTCCATTGTGGGAGTGTCGGTCTGGATTATGTGCACAAGTCTCTGCAGCGAGGTGTGTATCCATGACCTTCTGATTGGGAGGAGAGAATGCAACTACAGAACTGCTTTTATCCCTGAGGCAAGGAACCCCGCAGGGAGATGAAAGACATAGATTGCTTCATGGGTGATTTGCTGATATCATTAAGGCGCATAATGTCTAAATGGATATGCAGTATGGACAGGGAGTGTGTTTGGAGAAAAGTTTTTTCTTTAATGGTTAAATAAGTTGGACTGATGCGGTGTCCCACGAGTAATGCTGGAATTACTGGTTTGCATTTCAAACGACAGCTCACCCCAAAGGCAGACTCAAAGTGCTAGAGTAACTCAGCGGGTCACGCAGCATGTCTGGAGAAAAGGAACAGGTGACGTTTTGGGTCGGAACCCTTCTTCCAAGGGTAGCAGAACCCTTCCAAGGGTAGGAGGGTTCCGACCGGAAACATCGCCTGTTCCTTTTCTCCAGACATGCTGCGTGACCTGCTGAGTTACTCCAGCACTTTGTGTCTGCCTTCGGTATAAACCAGCATCTGCAATTCTTTCCTACTCACCCCAAAGGCAGTTAGGGATCGGGGAAAATACCCTGGCCCTGCCAGTGTGTCTGGATTCCTTAAAATAATCGCATAATTAAAAAAAATATTTAAAAAACCATCTCCATATCTCTATGGATGGATGGCATTTAGCGTGAAGAGAAAGATCAACAACATTAAATAGCAATGAGAGTGAGTTACGAGAGAGGGAAACTGAAAGCAAAGAAAGAATGAACTGTCATTTTGAGGTTGAATGACCATGAGCACCAAAGGATCAATGAGGAGGCCTCAGCTGTTCACAATGTGCATCAATGGTTTGGATGAGGAGACCAAGTAACCTATCCATGTTTGCTGATGATGCAAAGCTGGGTGGAATTGGGAGTTGTGAGGAGTACTTCGAAAGGCTTTGGGGGATACGGACATGCGAAGTGAATGGGCAATGACACGGCAGGTAGATTACACAGTGCAAACATCCGGAGTCATCTGCTTTGGTAGAAAAAATCTTTTTTTTTTAATTGAAATGGTGAAGAATTGAAAAACATTAAAAATTTCCATCATTGCTTTATTAAACTAGATCTATATATGCCCATGCATATATATGGGTTGAGAGGGGAAAAATAGATCAGGCGTGATTGAATGGTGGAGCAGACTTGATGGGCTGAATGTGTCATTCTTGATTTTATATGTATGGAAAAAAAAATTTTTTTAAATATATATATATATATATATACACACATTTATTTATTTGTGTGGGTGTGCATTGTATATAAATATAGAGACTCAAATATATATATGGAATATATATGTGGGAAAAAAATATTGAACTGGGTATTACAATTGCACACAATAAGATGGCAAAACGAATTATGATTAACTGAAGATTTTAGGGGAACATAAACAGAATCATAGATTATCCAGACTGATGTTATATGAAACTTAATGTGGAACATTGTGCAGTGATACATTTTAGAAGGATGTGCATGAAAAGTGCATACAAATTGCATGATAGAAACAAAGACACTCAGTGATTCAAAAACACGGGTAGGAGAATAATTTATTTATAATAAAGCCCAAAGGATCAGAGAATCTATATAAGGTAGACACAAAATGCTGGAGTAACTCAGCGGGACGGGCAGCATCTCTCGAGAGAAGGAATGGGTGACGTTTCGGGTCGAGACCATTCTTCAGACCTTCTTCTCCACCCGAAACGCCATCCATTCCTTCTCTCCAGAGATGCTGCCCGTCCCGCTGAGTTACTCCAACATTTTGAGTCCACCTTCGATTTAAACCAGCATCTGCAGTTCTTTCCTACGCAGAGAATATATATATACGATGTACAAATTGTAAAAGCAAGTAATGAGTTAAATAATGAAAGGGTATTTGGAAGTAAAATCTAGAAAGCCCCCCTCATGCTTTCCCCATCCACTTTACTACTGTGTACTGCACTCCTGCCAGCACTGAACCACGTCTTAATTCTGAATATTTTAATGACTTCTTATAGTAAGGATATCGTGCCACATGAGAAATAAGCCAATTGAATATGTTAATATAGAGAAATTTTAATTATGAGGAAACATTACAAATGGAACTATTTTCAGTGAAATAAAGGGAAGATATCATGGAGAGGTTTATAATGAAAGGGTTTTGGTGTTGTAAATACCCATTTCCACTGCTCATGGTTAATAACAAAATCATGAATTGTTAACCTAAAGAACAAAGGAAAGATGAGGAAGATTTTTTTATTGGGTTTGTGAAATGATGGAAAAAGAAACTGGTATATGCAGAAGCCCAAACAGATTTTAATAAAAAAAGAGAGTGCATGTTTTATTCCCCTCAGAAATAACATTTGAAACAATATAGAAATTGGGCCAAGTAATGAAATGGAAGAACGTGGTGCTGATGTGATGAACAAAGTTGCCTCTTTCAATGTTGTAAAGTTCTATTAAGTCCTATGTTTCTGTCAGCTTAATAACGACTTCTTCCAGCAGCTGTGTTCCTGACTAGTGCACCTTGAGAAAGAAATAAACTTGTCCAGTTCAGTTTAGTTTATTGTCACGTGTACCGAGGACCAGTGAAAAGCTTTCCTTGCGTGCTAACCAGCCAGCGGAAAGACAATACATTATTACAATCGAGCCATCCACAGTGTACAGATACAAGATAAGGGAATAATATTGAGTGCAAGGTTAAGCCAGTAAAGTTCGATCAAAGATAGTCCGAGGGTCCCCAATGAGGTAGATAGTAGTTCAGCACTGCTCTCTGGTTGTGGTAGGATGGTTCAGTTGCCTGATAACAGCTGGGAAGAAACTGTCCCTGAATCTGGAGGTGTGCGTTTTCACACTTTGCCCGATGGGAGAAGGGAGAAGGAGGAGTGACCAGGATGAGACTCATCCTTAATTATGCTGCTGGCTTAGCTGAGGCAGTGTAAGGTATAAATGGAGTCAATGGTAGGGTTGGTTGGTTTGTGTGATGGTCTGGGCAGCGTACACAATTCGCTGCAATTTCTTGCGATCTTGATATACCTTGGCCATCCTCTGATGAGTGCAGTTTAGCTTGTCTCTGAATTTTACTGATCTCTATATCGGCAGCATTTGACCTCTGGTCTGGGAAAGCAATAATGCAGGTATTTGGGTGCATGACAGCACTGCTGTGATATTACTGCATTGATACTCCAGCGGCCTGATTAATAATCTGGAGAGATGAATTTAAATCCACCGTGATTGCTGGGGAATTTCAATTAAGGCAATTAAATTATCTTTGGAATATTAAGATGATGTCAGTCGTAGTGACCAGCTTGCCCCAATAACCATCTGGTCCACTAATATGTTTTAGAGAAGGAAATCTGCTAGCCCTGACCTTGCATGTCTCTGGGCCCACAGTAATGTGATTGAATCTCTACTGCTGTCTGAACTGGTCTGGCTAATCACGAGTTGCATCTAATTGCTATGACACACAGTGATACGAGACGAACCACCCAGCAACAACTCTGGCAGCACTTGCAACAAAAACCAAGTCATACCCTGTCCACTTGTGCAGGAAGGAACTACAGATGCTGGTTTACACCCAAGATAGACACTGAAGCTTCTGCAAAGGAAGCAAGGAACTCTATTCCTTGCAGCGCTTGAGAATGAGGGGTGATCTTTTAGAGGTGTTTATAATCACGAAGAGGAATAGATCAGGTAGATGCACAGAGTCTCTTGCCCAGAGTAGGTGAATCGAGGACCAGAAGACATAGGTTTAAGGAGAAGGGGAAAAGATTTCATAGGAATCTGAGGGGTGATGTTTTCACACAAAGGGTGGTGGGCGTATGGAACAAGCTTCCAGAGGAGGTAGTTGAGGCAGGGAATATCCCAACGTTTTAGAAACAGGCAGGTACATGGATAGGACAGGTTTGGAGGGATATGGGCCAAATGTGGGCAGGTGGGACTAGTGTAGCTGGGACATGTTGGCCGGTGTGGGCAAGTTGGGCCAAAGGGCATGTTTCCACACCATGTGACTCTATGACATTCTCTATTTGCTTTGCTTGTCCATATCTCTTAGATGCTTTTCAGCTAACATTCCCACCTAGCATTGCATCAAATGACAATTATATATTATATTTTGGATCATTAATAAAAATTGTGTATAGATGAGGATCCATTGATCCCTGTGGCTCTGCAATAATAATGGTCTGCTAACCCAAAAATAATCTCTTTATTCTGACTGTGTAGGAAAATAACTGCAGATGCTGGTTCAAATCGAAGGTATCACAAAATGCTGGAGTAATTTGAATCAGTCTGAAGAAGGGTCTCGATCCGAAACTTCACCCATTCCTTCTCTCCTGAGATGCTGCCTGACCCGCTGAGTTACTCCAGCATTTTGTGATACCTCTTTATTCTGACTATTCTTCTTGCCCAATTTACTACCCTCAATCCATGGTAATATTTTACCCCCAAACCTATGAGACTGTGTTTTTGTTTGAAAATCCTTCTGTCATAAGATCATGTGCTAGGATTAGAATTAGGCCATTCGGCCAATCAAGTCTACTCCGCCATTCATTCATGGCTGATCTATCTCTCCCTCCTAACCCCATTCTCCTGCCTTCTCCCCATAACCCCTGACACCATGTATAATGGCAGTTTCTTTACCATCTCAGAGTCCACTTTGATAGCCATTACTACTCGGGGATGAAATGTAGGTATAGCTTACGCACACGTCGCACCCTGATATGACAAAAACGAATCTTCCAAACTTCTTTTCGTCATTAATTAGTTTTTAATAAATAGCACAAATCAAAGAGTAATTCATCACTTTCCGTACTTTATCAACTGTTTCTTCTTCTAACAATATCTCAGAATTCTTGCAGTTATTACCGTGTGGTTCTTACAAGTATAGCTGGTGCGAGCGCGTGGTAAAAAACTGTATGCTCACCATCCTCCGAGTCTAAACTGACCCATAACCTCTGTCGCCACACCAGTCTCCTCCCATCTAGACACTCCCCATTACGTATTAAATCACACCCATAAGCATGCAAAAAAGACGTAAACTAGAAATATTAAAACATAGCCATAACACAATGATAATAATTGAATTAAGCATAAATGGCTCCTACACCTTGTATTCCATCATCATGTTCCCTGACATCTACTCTGCTTATTATGCCCTAGAAAAACCTAAGATTTATCAAAACATGATTTTCCTTAATAAAATCAGTATAAGTGTGCAGAACATAATTTTCCAAATGCCCGTTACCTTTTGGGTTATAAGAACTTTTTTTCTACTTTTTTTTCTTCAGTAATGACTGTCTGCCACCTTTCAAAATAGTGAGACCAATCCAGAATACAAGGAATCGGGAAGATTGTCATTAATACATCTTTAGATTCTAGAGATGAAACGTGGAAACAAGCCCTTCGGCCCACAGAGTCCACGCCAACCAGCGATCACCCTGTACATTAGATCTATCCCACACTCTAGGGACAATTTACATAAACCAATTAACTTACAAACCTGCATGTCTTTTGAGTGTGGGAGTAAACCGGCGTACCCAGAAAAAACTCACGCAGTCACAGGGAGAACGTTAAAAAAGGCTCTGTATACACAGCACTTGTAGTGAGGATCGAACCAGTGTTGTAAGGCAGCAACTCTACCGCTGAGACACTGTGTCGCCCATCTGTTATCTCCGTAACCATTACTTTTAATGTTCTGGATTATCGGCTGTTGGGTGCAGGCAATTTTTCCAGTTCCTATTCACTTACTTTTCCGTATTTTTTTTTCTTTAATGATTTTAATTACGTTATACTGTCTTAGACCTTGATTCCCCTCTATTTCTTTTTTCATCCATGTAGCTGAACTGCTGAGTTTTTCCAGCATTCTCTCATTTTTCCATAACAGCCTTGGTCTCTAAACATTGCAGAGATTAAATGGAATGGAGAAGACGGAGGGGAAACTTAACTGATCTGCATGCAATAAAGAAGAGCCTAGATAGAGTAAACAGAAAATTAAAAGAAACATATGTCCTATCTCATTTAACGGAGGAGTAAAAAAAAGAGAGCATAAATTTAAATTAATTGAAATATTTGGGAGATCAGGGGATAACATTTAATCTGGGGCTGACTGGTGTCTCTATCGTATGGCATGAAAGGGTGGTTGAGGCAGAATCTCTTCCCATATTTAAAAAGTACTTATTTTCATAGTTGCAGGGTTGTGAACTACAGACTGGAACGAAAGGTGGGACTAATTTGGATAGCTGTTTATTGACGAGCACAGACATAATAGTCCGTGTGGCCCCCACTTGAGCCACAAGTTTTCTCTGAGTTAATTTAGATTAGACATACAGTGCGGAAATAGGTTCTTCAGCCCACCGAGTCCACGCGATCCCTGCACATTAACACTATCCTACACACACTGGGTACAATTTACCAAATTTACAATTTTCAAGAAGATGAGAAGGAATTTCTTTCGCCAGAGAGTGGCGAGTCTATGGAATTCATTGCCGCAGAGGGCTTTGGAGGCCAAGTCAATGGATATTTTTAAAGCAGACATAGATAGATTCTTGGTTAGTACGAGTGTCAGGTGTTATGGGCAGAAGGCAGGAGAATGGGATTAGCAGGGAGAGATAGATCAGCCATGATTGAATGGCGGAGTAGACTTGATGGGCCGAATGGCTTAATTCTGCTCCTATTACTTATGACAAGACAATTTTTACCAAATCAATTAGCTAACAAACATGTACGTTTTTAGAGTGTGGGAGGAAACTGGAGCACCTGTAGAAAACCCACACAGGCCGTGGAGAAAACGAACAATCTCCATACAGACAGCACCCGTCGTCAGGATCAAACCCGGGTCTCTGGAGCTGTAGGGCAGCAACCCTATCGCTGCGCCACCATGCTGTTCCTCTAAGGACAAAAAACTGAATTCCAGAGAGATAAAGTGACTGTCCTTGATTCTAAGCAATTTGAATGAGTGCAGCTTCAGGAAATTGTGGTAAAATTTAAGACATGGGGATCAGTGATAAAATGCTACACGCTGAGTACCAGATGGGTGCCTGGAATGCGCTGTTGGGGTGTTGGTAGAGGCAGATATGGGAGTGATGTTTCAGAGACTTTTGGATAGGCACATGGATATGCAGTGGATGGAGGGACGTGCCTTATGCGTAGGCAGATAAGAGATGCTCCTAGTATCATGTTTGGCACATACATTGTGACCCGAAGAGCCTGTTCTTGTGCTGTATTGTTCTCTGTTCTAGTGTTCCAGAAAGGTCAATGTGGGAATGGGAAGGTGAGTTAAAATGGTTAGCAACTGGGAGATCCACCTCCAGTTTAAATTCCATTTGGAATATTTTGGAGGACCAAGAACCAAGGCCTTGGCGGACTGACGCAAGTTTTCAGACCTTGCCTACGGTGCATTCCCCGGTGTGGGGCGGTGTGGTAAATGTCCCCAGTTTGGGACAAATAAAGGAATATTATTATTATTCCCCCTTTCACTTGGAAAGGAGTCGTATGCTCAGTACATTTCAAGGCAGATAGTTCAAGGCAGAGCCAATTTGACTGTTAACGAGCACAATATAAAACCCAAAGCCTCGTTCACTAATTATTAATTATTTGAAGTATGTAATGAGTGGTTCAAGTATTGGAGCACCTGGAAAAAAAGGAACACCAAAGCCTCCATAACATATATTTTGGGAATTTCTAAATTTTGTGCAATATGATATGCAGAACCAGATTTCTTTTTTCTTTGGTACTTTGGACATGGTATCATTAATTTTATTCCTTCATTTGTTATCCTGAAGGATATCAGGACCATTTCAGTGCAGAAAGATAATTTAAAGAATGTGGAAGTGTGCCTGGAGGTATTATCTACATTTAAGCCTGCCTCTAAGTCTGTTTTGTTTTCTCTAACAATGCAGTGCTCTTATCGTATGAAAGCCAACACCAAAATGAGGATTTATTTTCCTCATCCATCTCTTCAATGATTATATTGCTTAATATTTTAACATTTGTTCTAACAGCTTAATCAATCTCGTGTTCAGTTCACAGTGATGCTTGTATTTTGAAGTTAGTATTAGCTCTAATGGTTTGCAAATTTGGGGCTGTCAAACAGGTCAATGTGGCTGAAGCACACTGACATTTGAATTGGACTGAAAGGTACAGCTTTGCAGCAGACCCTTCGGCCCACCAGGTCCATGCCGAACATCGATCACCTGTTCACACTAGTTCTGTCTTATCCCACTTTCTCATCCACTCCCTACACACGAGAGGCAATTTACGGAGGCCAGTTACTTACAAAGCCTGCATGTCTTTGGGATGTGGGAGGAAACCAGAGTACCCGGAGAAAACCCATGGGGTTACGGGGAGAACGTGCCAACACCACACAGAGGTCAGGATCGAACCTGGGTCTCTGGCGCTGTGAGGCAGAGGCTCCACCATCGCAACACCTACAGCTGGTACAATACTGATTATACTTGTCTTCCAAGTAGCTCAACGCAAAAAGGATTGGGGATTTTTTTTTACCAGCTTATATGGTGCTTTTGTATATATTTGTATTGTAAATAGACTCTGGTGGATCATGTGGCTGATCGTGGTGTTTAAAAACAGCAATGTTTAGCTTCTTCATATCTGACCTCAGAGTCTCTTTGCTCTCCCTTGTCTTATCAACTTCCGCTCAAAGGTCAGATGGAGCTGAAACTTGGACAGCTGTAGGACATGCTTTTTGGATTGTTTTTGATTGTCCTCCCTTTCTCTAACTGTAGTAATTGTTGTGTGAACAGTCAAAAAGGTATCCGTCACACACATGCAAGTAGACCATTCTTTGAGGTCACATGGATAGTTCTACTGCTTGGTTACAATCTAAATTGCTTTCCTTTGTTTTCATTAATGTGTACAGAAGTTGTATATGGGGAGGGTGCAAGGCAAGGGCTCTCTAACCTAAATAACATGGTAGAACTGTCACAATGCAAGCCCACTATTTGTATCTCGAAAGCACAGTTGTTTAGCTTTAGCTTTGTGCATCGAACCACAACCTCATTTATTCACTTAACAATGGATATTTTTAAGGTGGTGCTGGTGAGGGGTGGGGGTGGGTTCGGGTGGTAGGGGGAAGGTTTGCTGCCTTGACCTTTTTTTGGTGCTCGCACTGACCCTCACATATCATTTCAGAAACCCTTCCTCTCTTACTCTTTCTTTCTCTTTCTTTCGTCTCCCCCTCTCAGCCCAGCCTATCCACCTCCCTTCCTCTCCAGAAACCCCCCCCCCCACCTCCTCCATCTCTATTACTCTTTATCTTTTATCCCTTTTGGTCATGAGTGTCACAATCCCAAAAGAACAATTAGATTATCATTTTACTTGCACTTTGAATCCATACGACAGTGGGTAGAAAGAAAGTAAATCTAAGTATTTAAAACAATAATTTTATTGAAGTTGTTTCTGTGTGCAAACATTTTTCACTTGTCTTTGCGCGAAATTTTGTTTCAGCCATGTATACATGGGGAGTATACAGTCCGGAACAATGAAATGCATTTGCTTCTGTGCTTTGTAGCTTGATTCTATCTAGTAATTCTGAATCATTATTGAAGCATGTAACAGACGGACTTCTTTAGCTTTCATTAAGGACCATAAGTGCTTGCTGTAACGTGTTTGAATCTGACCAAAAAGAGAAAAGAATTAAATACAAAAGACTGGAATACAACAAAGACTTCCTTTCTGCCTCAGTACTTCTGCAAAAACATATGTTCAGCCGTGCAGGCAACTGTTGAGTTAAGGACACTCTAAGGAAAAGAAAACAAAAGACGGCCTCTGCTCTAGCATTCACAATGGTTTGAAGGATATTCACTTGTTAAGGACTAGACTGTCAGCTGGTTCCTATTGCAAGTGTTATTTCTTTCGTTTCTCTTCAAAAGCATTTTTTTGCCAATGTTTTACACTTCATATAATCTGGCATGTATGCAAAGCCTACTTCTGTCCTGAAATAATTGATGTCAGGCGAAAGAAGTGTCTCGTTCTGAGGGTAAATCACCCATGCATTAGAGGGTGCCAAATGACTTATCCTTTGTAACTTCAAGAACCTGATTGGGTAAAAAATGCATCTCTGGCAGCATAAGGAACAGCTCTTAGGTTTGAAGAGTTAGGGTTAAATCCTGAAGTGAATTCTTGTCTAATCTTAAATCAGCCTTATGTTGAACCACTAGAAGTATTACATTGCACTTGCAAACCTTAGGAATTAAAGTCTGTTAGTGCAAACTGAACCGCGAGGTTTACTCGATCTCCAAGCACAGAAGCCGATGCTATTTTTACAGATAATAAAAATAAGACGCCGTCTGTAATTTTTCTCTTTCCTGGAAGAAGAACTTAATAAATATACTTGACATGATTACTGATATGTGAGTTGTGATAATCTCAGTTTGCTGCAATATTTGGTGTATTGTTGGGTATCCAAGTTACAGACAGTGTGCAAGTTGAGGTCCACTGATATAGATAGGGCCACAATGCGACTTTTGGATTGGAGCGTATGCTCTAATCAGATAGACGGGCAATTAAGCTGAAGATGCTCTGGAAAGATTAATTTGACATTTTTGTGGGATTTAAAGACTAGTAGCAGTACGACTTTAGGACCAGGCAGATAACACAGACTAGTGATAGTCATCTTTAGTAGCATGAAAGGAAGCATGCAGGTACAGCAGGCAGTGAAGAAAGCCAATGGAATGTTGGCCTTCGTAACAAGAGGAGTTGAGTATAGGAGCAAAGAGGTCCTTCTACAGTTGTACCGGGCCCTGGTGAGACCGCACCTGGAGTACTGTGTGCAGTTTTGGTCTCCAAATTTGAGGAAGGATATTCTTGCTATGGAGGGCGTGCAGCGTAGGTTCACTAGGTTAATTCCCGGAATGGCGGGACTGTCGTATGTTGAAAGGCTGGAGCGATTGGGCTTGTATACACTGGAATTTAGAAGGATGAGGGGGGATCTTATTGAAACATATAAGATAATTAGGGGATTGGACACATTAGAGGCAGGAAACATGTTCCCAATGTTGGGGGAGTCCAGAACAAGGGGCCACAGTTTAAGAATAAGGGGTAGGCCATTTAGAACGGAGATGAGGAAGAACTTTTTCAGTCAGAGAGTGGTGAAGGTGTGGAATTCTCTGCCTCAGAAGGCAGTGGAGGCCAGTTCGTTGGATGCTTTCAAGAGAGAGCTGGATAGAGCTCTTAAGGATAGCGGAGTGAGGGGGTATGGGGAGAAGGCAGGAACGGGGTACTGATTGAGAGTGATCAGCCATGATCGCATTGAATGGCGGTGCTGGCTCGAAGGGCTGAATGGCCTACTCCTGCACCTATTGTCTATTGTCTATTGTCATCCTTTACCTTCTTACTGCCTTCCATCTAAAACCACGAGCTCATTACAGTGACAGTACAACAAAGTGGATTTTGGTGATCCAAAATGCCCTCTTTTTTTTAATGTAAGTTTAACAAGCAACTTTTGAATGTAATCCTTTGGGGATTTTAAATTATGGTATTTTATTGTGTCATTCTAAAAGTTTTCTCCTTGTTACAGCACACTTGTTTGTAAAAGCTTTGTCCTCAGACAAGGAAGAATTTCAAAACGATCATTGGGGAGGTGGTATGTAGGATATCGATTCTGGAGCAGGCCTCGGGGCTCCTCAATCGATCATGTATGATTCGTTCCACATGCAGGAGCTAGCAGGGAGAAGGCAGGGGAATGGGGTTGAGAGATAGATCAGCTGGGATCGAATGGTAGAGCCGACCCAATGGGCTGAATGGCCCAATTCTGCTTCCAAGTCTTATGGTCTGTAACTTTCCACTCGATCTCTTGATTTCCTTGCAATACCAAAATCGGTTGATTTCAGACTTCAATGTACTCAATCAATGAGCACAGACCTTTCAAGTACATATTTACAAAGATTTGCAGCCCACTGTATAAAGGAATTTCTCATTCCCTTAAATAGCCAACTTCTTAGCCTGTCAATACTCTTTAGATCTTTCCAGGCGGAGTAAAGCACCTTAAAATCAGCAATCCATTTTGAATCTTAGGTTGCAATAGGACACTACCTCAATTTTTTTAACTCTCGTGAATAAGGACCAGTCTTACACCTGTTTTCATAGGGTGGTACGGTGACGCAGCGGTAGAGCTGCTGCCTTACAGCGCCAGAGACCCGGGTTCAATCCTGACTACGTGTGCCATCTGTATAGAGTTTGTACGTTCTCCCTGTGACTGAGTGAGATTCCTCCAGGTGCTCCGGTTTCCTCGAACACTCCAAAGACGTACAAGTTTGTAGGGTTAATTGGCTTTGGTGAAAATTGTAAATTGTCCGTAGTGTGTCGGATAGTGTACGGGGAACGCTGGTTGGCGCGGTCTCGGTGGGCCAGAGGGCCTGTTTCCAAGTTGTATCTTTAAATTAAAGGCGGTCCCCTTGTCCGGGGAATCAATCTTGCAAACTCATGCGGCATCATCTACAAGGCAAGTTTATCCCTCCTATGAATGGAGACCAGAATTCATCCAGTATTCCAGATGTGATACCAAACACATACATAATGCAGCAAGGTTACCGTACACTTGTACACCAAACCTTTTGCAATGCAGTCAAACATATTGTTTACCTTTTTAATTGCTTGCTCAAGCTGCATGACAACTTTGTCTTTCATGAAGCAGCGCACAAAGATCTCTTAAGTAACCTAACATGTGCCTGTTCTGACCATTATTAAAGCCAGATTTGTTATGCAACCTGCTATTTTTGCGTTAATTTGGAAATGAAAACCTGCAGATTTGATCTTGTATACACAGGCGGCCTCATCTGGGATAATGGTACAGGATTTTTATATCCTGAAAAAGATGCTCGACTTGTAGGTCTTGCTTGTTACTATATGGACAGGGCTGTTTCAAATCAAGTTTAGTAGCCAGCTACCCTTGATGAAAGTGTACGTATGCAAACATTGTTTTGGGGGAGGGTTCTGCTTGATTTAGACACATTAATTGGGTGAACAGTCTGTTGACAAACATGTGTAGGAAGATCCTGCAGATGCTGGTTTACACTGAAGATAGACACAAAACACTGGAGTAACTCAACGGGACAGGCAGCATCTCTGGAGAGAAGGACGGTGACATATCGGGTTGAGACTCTTCAGACACTGAAGAACGGTCTCGACCCGAAACATCACCCATTCCTTCTCTCCAGAGATGCTGCCTGTCCCGCCTCGTTACCCCAGCATTTTGTGTCTTATCTTCTGGTGTCGTACATTATATATATTGCCACCCAAAAACCGCCAGTATGGATAAGATCCCAGGGATTGAGGTGCATTCTGGGAAGTGTAGTGCATTAACCTGTTCAGCAGAAGAAGCAAACAGGTAGAAAACAGAACATCTTCCTAGGTTTCCGGATGGATCTGTGTTCCTGACCTCTCACCTACCTCATTGGAGCCCCTCAAACTATCTTTAATCTGACTTTACTGGACTTTACCGGACCATTATTCCCGTTATTCTGTATCTGTACACTGTGGACATGTATAGTCTTTCTGCTGACTGGATAGCACAACAAAAAAGTTTTTCACTGTACCACGGTACACGTGACAATAAACTAAAATACACTAAAGTAGCTTCAATGAGGAGGGATTACCATTCCCTTGCCTACATACGAATGCAGTCACTTTGTGCGTGAATTAAGTGGTTAATTTGAAGAAGTTCCAATTCTTTTTGTAATCCTAACTTGGTTCGGTGCATTTAACACAAACAAGGACTCCCCGTAAGAGAATTTATCTGCACTATGTAAACCTGAGCTAAAATAAGGCTAACGTGGAGGAATGATGGCTGTTAGCTCCAAGGAGTTACAGTTTTTCTGGTACTCTTTACTCTGGCTTTTCTCTGGTAGCAGGTAAAAAAAAATACTGCTCCCACAGAAGTGCACATAATAAAGTGACAAGGATGGAACAATAAGGCTGGATTGACGCCAAGGCTAGATATTTTGTGAAATATAAATGTGCAGCCAGATTGAGATGACCTAACCAAACTGAAAAAAAATAATGGAAAGTGGAATCATCTGGTCTGTGGGATTATGGGGCTGCAAAGTGATGAGTAACACTCGTGCCTCAGAAGCACCAGGCAAAAACTGCCTCTAAAAGGACAGAGACTAAGCCCTTGATATACAATGGCCAACATCCCACGCTCATCATTCTTTGTACGGCACGGTGGTGCAGCGGTAGAGTTACTTAGTGCCTTACAGCGCCAGAGACTCGGGTTCGATCCTGACCAGGAGACTGTCTGTACGTAATTTGTACGTTCTCCCCGTAACCACGTGGGTTTTCCCCGGATGCTCCGGTTTCCTCACACACTCCAGAGACGTACAGGTTTGTAGGTTAATTAGCTTCAGTAAAGATTGTCCCTTGTGTGTAGGATAGTGCTAATGTATGGAGATGGCAGGTTGGAGCAGACTCGCCTCTATTTCTGTGCTGTATCACTCAACTAAACTAAACTAAATTAAACTAAAGAGTAAATCAGATACTGTATGTTCTACAGTAAAACTCACCCATCAGCCTTTCTACCATCAACAAGGAACTTGTCGCGGGCTACCTTAAGACCTGGAGACTAAAACTGAGTGTGGCAAAAACCACCACAACGGCCTTTCACCTGAACAACAAGGAAGCTCAACGCCAGCTAACCTTCACCCTCAATGGGTCACCCCTACCCTACAACCCATTTCCTACATACCTCGGGGTGAAACTAGATCGGCAGCTGACCTACAAGCAACACCTTGAAGCTCTCCGTGCTAAAGTCTCAGCTCGGAACAACCTCCTGCGTTGCTTGGCCGGATCATCATGGGGTGCCAGGACATCTACTCTTCGAACCAGTGCTCTTGCACTCGTGTACAGCGCCGCTGAGTACGCCGCCCCAGCATGGTGCCGCAGCGCTCATACTAGCAAGCTAGACGCCACCCTCAACGACACCATGCGGATCATCACTGGCTGCCTACACCCTACTCCGACGGATCTCCTGCCAAGCTTCGCAAAGAGTTCTTCACTCATACTAGGAGCATGGAGAACCAGCTGGGAACAGACATCGCAACCTCCTCAATTCACTGTCGCACCGAACACCACAGCCCCACCCGGCTCGGACATGCACCGCAAAGAGTGGGTCGCCCTGAACCGGCTCCACACAGGGGTCGGCCGGTTCAACGCCCACATGCATCGTCGGGGGTTGCGTCCATCAGCAGCCTGCGTGTGTGGAGCAGACCAGCAAACAGCGCAGCAAGGCATTTTTGACTGCACTGTCCTCCGTCCCCCTGGTGGAGGGGTAGACAATAGGTGCAGGAGTAGGCCATTCGACCCTTCAAGCCAGCACCACCATTAAATGTGATCATGGCTGATCATTCCCAATCAGTACCCCGTTCCTGCCTTCTCCCCATACCCCCTGACTCCGCTATCCTTAAGAGCTCTATCTAGCTCTCTCTTGAAAGCACTCAGAGAATTGGCCTCCACCGCCTTCTAAGGCAGAGAATTCCACAGGTAGACCTCACGGCCCTCGACAACAGCACATTGCACTGGCTACAGCGCCTGGAGGGCGTTACATAACTTCTGCTGCCTCAAACACAAGAAGAAGAAGAAGGCACATCAGGATTGTGATGGAACATTTCCTACTTGCCTAGATGTACAGCTCCCATAACATAGAAACATAGAAAATAGGTGCAGGAGTAGGCCATTCGAACCTTCGAGCCAGCACTGCCATTCAATGTATCGTGGCTGATCATCCACAATCAGTACCCCGTTCCTGCCTTCTCCCCATATCCCTTGATTCCGCTAGCCCTAAGAGCTCTGTCTAACTCTCTTTTGCATGCACCCAGTGAATTGGCCTCCACTGCCTTCTGAGGCAGAGAATTCCACAAATTCACAGCTCTCCGGGTGAAAAAGTTTTTCCTCATCACAGTTCTAAATGGCCTACCCCTTATTCTTAAACTGTGGCCCCTGGTTCTGGACTCCCCCAACATCGGAAAAAAGTTTCCTGCAACAATTGATACCATACACAACGATACAGTTTGCTTCCACATGTGCATCACCGTAAATACTTATTCCTTCCAACACCAGCACACCATGGCCTGTAGTACAAGCCATCTGCAAAATGCATAACCTGCAACCCCTACATGAAGACGGACAAAGACAACAGACAACAGGCAAACGGTAACACCACCAACTACATGTATCCCTCCATGACACACAGTCTTATCTTGGAAACATGCCACCATTCTTTCATCACATCCAGGAGCTCCTTACCGAGCAGCAGTTCCCCGAGAAGAACTGTGGCTGTTTCAGAAGGTGTTTTATTAGCAACACTTCAAGAGCCTTGCTGGTGACATCTGTGTAAAAAAAAGAAATAATAATAAATTTAAGAAATGACAGGGACTTAAATGTTGGTGAATGGGATTGTGAAATAATACACTGCGAGAAAGCAATTAGGCAGGTAAGTATTCGAGATGATAATTCATTAAATATAATTAAATATGTTATTCAACATGGGATGAATTGTCAAGGAAGTAAACTATTTAATCTGACAATATCTAATGTCTGAAAGTCAATGATAATTTGGCTAAAATAGTTCAGTTAACAAAATGACTATATCGTTAAATAGGCTGGTTATGTTTGTTCCTACCCCAAAACCTCATTTTATCATTGTTGTTGTTCCTTGTGCCTTAAGAGCATAATAATTTCCCAACTGCTGTCATCAGAGTCACCATCACAGTTTGCTGAATAATGTAAAGTCTTTCGTGAAAAGCCGAGGGGTTTAAACAAGGATGGAATTCTAATTTGTATCAAATAGGCCTGCCGGATTCTGTAGATGTGGATGGATCGGACAGCAGTTGCTAGAAATCGGTGTTGGCTTATTCTTGGTAAAGGGGTGCTGCATATGCAGCAAACATCTAATTGAATGCCACAATAAAGTCACAAAGTTGGAGCATTCTTGTTTTCATGTTAGGCACTTGAATCCCAAACTGTCTGATAAATCGAAAAATAATCCACAGATGCTGGAAATCTAAAACAAAATAATGCTGGGAATACTCAGCAGATCAGACCGCATCTGTGGGAAGAGAGACAGAGTCACGTTTCAGGACTTATCAGGAGTTTCGATGAATGTTCTCCAACCTTAGGTGTCTTAAAAGACACTTAGACTGGTACATGGATAGGGACGGTTTAGAGGGAAATGGGCCATACTCCAGCAAATGGGACCAGCTTAGATGGGGCATCTTGGTCAGCATGGATGAGGTTGGGCCGAAGGGCCTGTTACCATGCTGTATGACTCTAAGACCTGTTTTGTTCTGTTTCTCGTCCCACAGATGTAGCCTGACTTGCTGTGAATTCCTGGCATTTTAATTTTTTTGTTGTTAAAGCTACCAAGTCTGCTCAGATTATTTATTTCCAGTAAATCCAAAAATCATGAGCCAATTGATACATAGAGATATGAATTACCTGATACTTCCTCTGTGCATCTTTGGCAATATATCACACACAGAAACAGAGAATTAGAGATCCTTGGGCCAAGATCGGACCTTTTAGAGACATGAATAGCATGCGGAACAAATATTTCACTGTATCTCTTACATGAGTCAATAAATAAACTAATCCAGAGCAGAATGGGTACAAAAACATTGATTTTGGTTTGAGACATAGAGTCATAAGGTGTGGAAACAGGCCCTTCGGCCCAACTTGCCCGTTCTATACACCCACCACCCTCTGTGTAAAAAAACCCTAACCTTAATGCTCAGGTTCCTATTAAATCTTTGCCCCCACCCCCCCCCAACCTAAACCTATGGCTTCCGGTTCTTGATTCACCTACTCTGGACAAAAGACTGTGCATTCACCTGATCTATTCCTCTCATAATTTTGTACACCTCTGTAAGATCACCTCTCATCCTCCTGTGCTCCAAGGAAAAGAGTCCTAGCCTGCTCAACCTCTCGAGTCCTGGCCACAGTTTAAGAATAAGGGGTAGGCCATTTAGAACGGAGATGAGGAAAAACTTTTTCAGTCTGTGGAATTCTCTGCTTCAGAAGGCAGTGGAGGCCAATTCTCTGAATGCATCCAAGAGAGAGCTAGATAGAGCTCTTAAGGATAGCGGAGTCAGGGGGTATAGGGAGAAGGCAGGAACGGGGTACTTATTGAGAATGATCAGCCATAATCACATTGAACGGTGGTGCTGTCTCGAAGGGCCGAATGGCCTACTCCTGTGCCTATTGTCTATTGTCTAACATCCTTGTAAATCTTATATGCATCCTTTCAGCTTGACATCTTTCCTATAACATGGGGCCCAGAACTGAATACAACACTGTAAATGTGGCCTCACCGATGTCTTATTTAACTGTAACATGACCTCCCAAATTCTATACTAAATTCTCTGTCTGATGGTTCTGAGTTGTACCTGTGTACACTCACATACACGGCTTGTTGGGCTGCAATGACAGATGAAATCAAGGCTCCAAATCGTAGGAAGCTGACCTTTGTGAAAACCTCTTTCGAGTGCAGTTTTGCCTGAAAAATCAAAATCCTTTTCCCTCAACGTCAAAAATAGACAAATTACTGAGTGAAACTTGGATTTATTTTTTCTCTCTATATCCTCAATTGTAAAAACTCATGTTACCTAAGCAGTTAATATTTAAGTCATAACATGTTAACATTGTTGTGAGCTTAAAAATAACTCATTGCCTTTGAGCTATTATTAGGAACAATATCTTAACAGTAACCAGGTTCTAACACTCTTATCATCTGGCTCCAGGATTTTTGCTCCCTTGCATTTATTGATTCCAGCCAGTTATCTGTAGAAAAGTAGAGGAGAAAATTGTGTAAAATATTTTGTACTAGTATCATCGTCTCTCAGAATAAACATGTAGCGAGAGTGACTTGAAATAAGACTAAAATTACTTTGAGCTGAAGTTTGAAGTTTAAATGAAAATATAATAAATTTGCTTAGAATTTCCAACAGGCCTCGACTTGTACAATTAAGATTGGTCTTTTGTTTTAAGGTTGTGTTCATTTATTTTTCCATTTACCCAGAAAGAATGAATATACCAGGTCGATTTAGGCCTAGTACATACCTACTTTCCTATAAAAGCAGTGTTCGCTTCTGGAATACTGAAGAGGCCATGCCGATGCTTATTTAGTGATTTCAGGAAAGAGGGGAATTAAATTTTCATCAGCCTGTAAACATTTGTGCTGTTTGAGTCTTCTGCTAACAGAAGGTTGAGATAAGGCAGGCTATCGGTCTGCCCAAACTGTTTGTTTGTTCTCATGACCTGCAGTCTCTAACATAGTCCCACTCAGAGGGATGAAAGTTTAGAAATGTGAAAGCATCACTCAACAGCAAATGAACAAAGGGCCTCAGAAGACAATTATCTGTCATTAACCTTCATTAAACTAATAAAGGAAGAGAGACAGAAAGCATTAGAGGGAAAATTGTTGGTATGGTTTTAAACAGCAAGCATTAGTTGTTGAGTCAGTTGTTTTCAGGCAATATGTGCAATTGAGATGTGAAGAATGATTTTCTTTTCCTCTATCTGTCTCTCTTGATAACATCTGTGTTTAGGGTTTCCGAATTACCTGAACCTTTTGACCCTTAACTCTGCTGCGTTGGTCAACTTGTAAACATTTATTTAAAATTGTAAAGGTTCACCCTGAGTGCACCGTGTAACTTGATTTACTGGAAATAAATATATTATCCATTTTGGTCATCATTAACTTCATTTGCTTTATTGATCTGCTCCTAGTGGAAGGGAGTAATAAAGATGATATTGATTCTTTTTTCCCCCTTGCGTTATTTGCCACAGGGCAATTTTATTAATTTTTAGTTTTATTGCCAGCTTTTTAATTTTTTTTTTCCAGACAAAGCTTTTGGTGTGTGAAATCAATAAGGCCGAGTGGAGTATGGAGGAAAAGAAGCAGATTATTCGCTGCCTGGTGCCACTCCTCGAGGAGCGACAAGAATTGAGAAAGATCTGGGTGGCAAGGTAAGGCTTGCATTCAGAGTCATCAAAAATATTTGTGGTAACCATTGTTACCAGTGGTGCATTTTTGTTTAACAGCACCCATTCCATCATGGGGGGGAAAAAAAATCAATAAAGTGATAAATGATATTTTTGTGTGAAGGAGACTTTGGGGTGGGTGGGGAATCGAAAACTGGCCACTGATACCTTTCCTTGCATTGAACGTTTCAATCAAAGGCGTTAACCGCCATTAAAGAAATGATTTTACATTTCAAAATGCTGAAGAGCTTTGAAGAGGCTTAGCAGCAGCTAAGCAGTTGTTTTAAGCTTAAGCCAAGGGAGAATCTGAAATGTGGTTTTACTAACCGTCTTGAAACTCTGCTGGGATGTTTGTCCCCAGTGGCTGATACACCTATGACCCTTTTCCGTTTGATGTTTTTTGCAACTGAGTGAGCCATCTTGAACATGTGAAGCACAGGAGTAGCTCCAACAGATTGTTACCACACACCTCAGTTTACCTCATCAAAGCGTTAAGGTGACATTTAGTTACGAAGCTGAGGCGACCCGTGTCATTTGAACTGAAAGACTTAACAATGGTATCTATCAACTACCCAATGTTGAAAGCTATAAAACATTTGCTGCAATATCTCCATGCCACTCGAGCAGATATCAGGCCAAGTGTCGTTACACGGAAAAGTAAGTGCCAAAGCAAAAATGATTACATTTGTGTTTAAAAAAAAAATCAGACTGTTGTCATACCAATTTATTTTCACTGATGAAGGGGATCAGCTGGATTTGATAAGAGCACCCTTCAACCTCACACTTCTGAATGTGTTGAAGTGACTACATTGCAAGACGTAAAGGCTGCAGTTTATTTGCCAGAACATAACTTCTGATGGGCAATCTGTTATAGCTGTTCAAGAGCTGCTCAGGCCATTTGAACCGAACATTCTTGACCTTTTGCAGAGTAAAGGTCGTCACTTGGTCAATAAAATATGAGAGGTGTTACGGATGGCAAGCTAACATTAAAACTGCCAGCTGTGAGATTTTCAAACACGTTTGTCTGCCTGTTTCCGTGTGTGAACTGCTGAGACTGGTAAGGTCAGAATACAATAATGAAAATTATTTGCAGATTACACCGACGCTTTGCCACATTAACGCAATAAACATGCTGAATGCTTATTGAGGCACGATGCATTGGGCTTGATAAATGGACTGTAAAGATGCCCATCTGGCTTCTAGGCTGCCTTTTTAGGGGAGGACAGATTCAGAAAAAAGGCTTGGTGGATGCAGATCTACTGACCCATAATGAATCAAAAGTATAGATTAAGTTGAAAAAGTGAGAGGAGAAGGGGCCGGTAGAGTTGAGGATGAATATATGATGAATGGGAGAGGGAGGTTCACATTGTGATGAATAGGATGAGATTAATTGTAGGACGGCAGCCGATGCTTAAGCAAAGAGCTCAGCCTTAAAGTGCTGAGAATGAAGCTTGGCTCTAAATGAAGATGTCGGACGTTTAGTTGTTCAGCTCGATGTTCAGCTGCCCGCAAAGCCCTCTGACCCGAGTGCATTTTAAGTTATACTGGATCCCCTTTGTTTGCAGTGACCCCTTTGTGCTTCCCTACCTCTGTTCTTCACCTGTGTCACTTTTGTCTGCTGGCTCGGAAATAAATCGGGCCTGCGCTGAATAGTTGTGGGTCCTTCTCCAGACAATAGAAACACTGTTTGATTAAATGCTACATTTTAACAGCCACCGGTTGTTGTTTGATTCCTCCAGAACATTTTCCTCTTGTTGTCTCCTCCTTTTGAATCCTTACACCTCCTCCTTTTCAAGGATAAATAGGATACTTTCTTCTTCATTATTCACACTGATATGTGCAATGGTGAAGGACAATGGGGTGGATTTTTTAAAACTAAGCTGTAAGATTTTTTTGGAATTCACAAGAGGAAACAAAAGCGATAAATCGGCCGACTACTGAAAATGATGAAGTAAAAGCCTGGGATTCAGAAAGCTGAGACTTTATAGAAAAGAATTAGGAGTGTTAGTGTAGAGGTGAAAAGAGCTTCTGTCTGCTTTGCTAAAATTAATTGTGCAGAGAAGTCTAATGAAAGCAGCTTAGTAAAAAGAACAGTTGTTCCTCGTTCATTACTAATGAGATTTTTCATTAAGTTAAATTGCTATTGGCTCGCTGAAAGGCAAAGTAAGGCTCTAAGCCCTGAATGGACAAGTCTAGCTGGCTTACAAAGCACCTAAGGAGCCAAGTACAGGTATTTGGAAATAATGTCGGGCTTGTCGACAGATGTTCAGGAGATCGTGTTGGTTAGACTCATATTTCTCTTGCAGGCAGAATATGCAATGTACGTCAGCCCAGGTGCAAGGTGGTCTTGCCAATAAAGTGTCTCCTCCCAGCTCCGAAGCACATACCCACATCAGGGTGCGGGGGGCTGTAATTAACACTCGGAAGGTTTAAGCTTTACTGGAGTGACGTGTGCAGTAATGATAGTGTTAGCTTCCTTAATTTCCCAGTTTCATCATCAATTATACCATGTGTTCCATCCAGTTGGTGCTACCCTCCCATTGTTAATTATAACCTACAAGACTGTTACAGTTAATTTTATGGCAAGCATATTGTCTCTTCAAGGCTCTCGAGCAGCTCATAAATTATCTTGAAGGTGAAATGTAACTTGGGGAAATAGTTATGAAAATTCCATCCATCTCGCTTAGGAGGCGCAGCTGCTACTGTCAGCTGCATTGCCACTGCATTGTGAAGGAATTATGGTGGGTCAGGCCTAGGAGGCAGGGCCCGGGCTGTCACCGCAGAGGAAGCCTGTCCTGGCCCTGTCAGACATGCACCTTCTGCCTATCCCCTGTGGCCTCTCTTTTCAAGCAGTAAAAGGCAGGCTGTGCAGGTGTATGGTCCCAGAGCTGTCTGTGTTCATTATTTAACAGAACCGTCTTGAGGTAGGCAGGTACGAAGACCTTTTTCCACACGGCTGTCAGATCGCGGAGTTGAGAAGTAGATAAGTTGTTAAACGCCACCATACCCAACTCGTCCCTGCCCTCCCTGAGTCAAAAACAGTTAAAAGATCCGGTTTGAATTTTAATCGAATTATGTTATCAAATGTAAGTAAATTATGTTACCAAATTTAAATTGGAGCTGTGTAGGAAAGAACTGCGGATGCTGGTTTACACCAAAGATAGGCATGAAATGCTGGAGTAACTCAGCAGGACAGACAGCATCTCTGGACAGAAGGAATGGGTGACGTTTCGGGTCAAGACCCAAAGGTCTGAAGAGAGAGTCTGAAGAAGGGTCTCGACCTGAAACGTCACCCATTTCTTCTCTCCAGAGATGCTGCCTGTCCCGCTAAGTGTCTACAGCATTTTGTGTCTAAAGTTCAGAGATACTGTTCTGAACATTCTTAAACAGTGATCTTTGAATTTTCTAAAACTTTTTTTTGTGTTTACTTTATCTTCTTGTTTAGGTATTGTTTTGTTATCATGGTAGAGCATATCCACATGTTTACCCCAGCTGCATAACACACTTTTTTAACATTTCTGTTGGGCTAAATCTACATCAGTCTATTTCTCAAAGAATCTGTGCGTGTACAGTGTTCTCTCAACTGTCAAAGATATAATTTTTTCAGAAACTAAAGTTGAGGAAATCCCTGTTCTCTGAATGTTTACATCAAGCATAGTAGAAAGTCAAAGATAGACGCCAAAATCTGGGGTAACTCAGCGGGTCAGACAGCATCTCTGGAGAAAAGGAATAGGTGACGTTTCAGGTCGAGACCCTTCTTCCCCGAAACGTGATCTATTCCTTTTCTCCAGAGATGCTGTGTGACCAGCTGAGTTACTCCAGCTCTTTATGTCTATCATTGGTTTAAACCAGCATCTGCAGTTCCTTCCTACACAGGGTAGAAAGTCAAAGTGCCCAGGCATCCACCAGACCTACTGAAGGCACTGCAGAGCAGGTTTGATACAGTGTGGGATTTCCATTCCATGCTCTGTCAAACTGAAGCAACCTGAAATTACAGGCACCAGGGAATCTGATATTATTACCCTCCTGTGATAACTTGGGGCCCGATTCCAGGCCTGCCTGGCCAAGTTAGTATTGCTGCAAAGCATACATTAAGCAGGCAACATCGATGCACACCACCAGCCCACATAACACACCGAAGTAGCCATTCTTCATGGAATCCAACTATCAAGTGCTGCTGGGGTGAGCTCGATTCTGTCCTCAGTTCACCTCGTAATCACTTGGAAGCAAAGGGCTCCCGAGATCGCAATTAAAGACTGATTTCTGACCTTTATGCTTAACATCGTACTGGATGAAGGATCCTGACCCAAAAACATTGACTGAGCGTTTTGCCAAGAGGGTTCAATTGTCAAATGTACCAGAAACAGAACAATAAAATTCTTACAGGCACGCGAAACGATAGCACAACAAATAAATATACCATAATTAATAAAACATAGAAATGAATAATCAGTGATACGAGGGAAACCAGGCCGTATGTACAAAACCAAAGAACACAATGCAACCAAGTAAAATGGATGAAGGAGAGCCAGTGGATGTAGTGTATCTAGACTTTCAGAAAGCCTTTGATAAGTTCCCACGGGAGATTGTTGAGCAAAATTAGAGCACATGGTATTGGGGGTATTGACATGGATAGAGAATTGGTTGGCAGACAGGAAGCAAAGAGTAGGAATGAACAGGTCCTTTTCAGAATGGCAGGCAGTGGAGAGTGGAGTGCCACAAGGCTCGGTGCTGGGGCCGCAACTATTTACAATATATATCAATGATTTGGATGATGGAATTAGAAGTAACACTAGCAAGTTTGCTGATGACATAAAGCTGCGTGGCAGTGTGAACTGTGAAGAGGATGTTAAGGAGGTTGCAGGGTGACTTGGACAGGTTGAGTGAGTGGGCAGATGCATGGCAGATGCAGTATAATGTAGATAAATGTGAGGTTATCCACAAAAACAAGGAGGCAGATTATTATCTCAATGGTGTCAGATTAAGTAAAGGGGAAGTGCAACAAGACCTGGGTGTCCTTGTACACCAGTCACTGAAAGTAAACTTGCAGGTACAGCAGGCAGTGAAGAAAGCTAATGGCATGTTGGCCTTCATAACGAGAGGATTTGTGTATAGGAGTAAAGAGGTCCTTCTGCAGTTGTACAGGGCCCTGGTGAGACCACATCTGGAGTATTGTGTGCAGTTTTGGTCTCCTAATTTGTGGAAGGACATCCCTGCTATTGAGGCAGTGCAGCTTAGGTTTATGAGGTTAATCCCCGGGATGGGGGAACTGTCATATGAGGAAAGATTGGAAAGACTGGGCTTGTATTCACTGGAGTTTAGAAGGATGAGAGGGGATCTCATAGAGACCAGAACCAGGGGCCACAATCTAAGAATAAAGGGGAGGCCATTTAAAACTGAGGTGAGAAGAAACTTTTTCACCCAGAGAGTTGTGAATTTGTCGAATTCTCTGCCACAGAACGCAGCGCAGGCCAATTCACTGGATGAATTTAAAAGAGAGTTAGATAGAGCTCTAGGGGCTAGTGGAATCAAGGGATATGGGGAGAAGGCAGGCACGGGTTACTGATTGTGGATGATCAGCCATGATCACAATGAATGGCGGTGCTGGCTCGAAGGGCCAAATGGCCTTCTCCTGCACCTATTTTCTATGTTTCTATATATTTCTATGGCCACGGTGTTGTGGGTCTTTGATGACATTAGCTGTCTTCTTGAGGCAGCATCTCCCATAGTTGATGGGGAGGTCAATATTGGTGGCACCGTCTACCACTTTCTTCAGCCGCCTCCTTTCCTGGATGCTCAAGATATCCAACCAGGCCAAAGTGCGACCATTCAGGATGCTCTCCAATGTACAACTGTAGTAGTTCCATGGAGTATTTGACCGCATTCCAAAACTCCTCAAAGGAAGTAGAGGAGCTTTCTAGGTAGTAATATGAAGTAATGGCTTGTGAATAAGCCCGACCACAGCTGCTGAATGTGCATCTGATCCTCCATTTTAGACAATGCACATCTCGGCTTTCCCAATAGGGCAACAGGGTGGCATAGCGGTAGAGCTACTGCCTTACAGGGTTCGATCCCGACTACAGGTGCTTGTCTGTACGGGGTTTGTACGTTCTCCCCGTGACCTGCGTGGGTTTTCTATGAGATCTTCCCACACTCCAAAGACGTGCAGGTTTGTAGGTTAATTGGCTTGGCATAAAATGTTAGTTGTCCCTGGTGTGTGTAGGATAGTGTTAGTGTGCAGCGATCGTTGTTCGGTGCGGGCTGGGTGCGAAGAGCCTGTTTCTGCGCTGTATCTCTAAACTAAACTGAACTTAACAAGGTCATACCCAGACTTCTAATATGATCCTGTATTGTCAGATTGGAATGCCCAATGTCTAGTCCTCAATAAACTGTAAACCTCATGATTCCTCTCACAAATGGTACCTGATCTGCTGAGTTCCTCCAGCTGCTCTCCTATTTCAATACCACACTAATTGTTTTTAAATTTATAATGTGAATAATTGAAAAGAGTGCAAAGTGTTTGTTGTCGACAGCGTGATATTTTGATGTAATTATATGTTTTTCCAAGGCAGGATACAAAAAGTGCACACTTCAGAAACATAAACAATAATTGGAAAGTGTATTCTAAGGTTGTGGCTCTCAAATTAGGCATCACTTTAGACTTTAGAGATCAGCACCCAAACAGGCTCTTCGGCCCACCGAGTCCGCGCTGACCAACGATCACCCCGTACACACTATCCTACGCTCTAGGGACAATTTACAATCTTTACCGATGCCAATTAAGCAACAAACCTGAACGTCTCTTTGGAGGGTTTAGGAAGAAACCGAAGCATCCGGACAAAATCCACGAGGTCACAGGGAGAACGTACAAACTCCCTACATACAGCACCCATAGTCAGGATCGAACCCGGGTCTCTGGCGTTGTAAGGCAGCAGCTCTGCCGCTACGCCACTGTGCGTACGTTCAACGTATTGTCCACTCAACTTTTTGCAAACCTATCCCATCGGCTAAAGTGAGTACACAAGGAAGCAGGAGCATATAATAACAGTTAATATTGTTTTGGTGTCTTTGGAGCCTATAATTAGGCATTGCTGACGGATGATGTAATATTTTGTAAGCACCTGAGCACACAAACTCCACACAGGCAGGACCCGTAATCAGGATTGAAAGTGGGTCTCTCGCGCTGTAAGGCAGCAACTCTACCGCTGCAGAGGAGAGGGGGAGGGGGAGAGGGAGGGGAAGTGGGGGAGGAGAGGGTGCTCCACCAATGCAGGAGAGGTTTGGGCCCAACGGGTCTAGTTGGTCTAGTAACTATTAAAACAGAGTTATCAGTGCCTCTATCTCTGATAAGGAAATATTGCTGAAGGTTTTTTTCAGCTGCATCAATGAAACAATGCAAACTTCAATGACAGGTGGATGTAAGGGGGCATAAAGATCAAAAAGAAAAAAAAATCAAACCTTAAAAAATGGTTGAGGAGAACCAGGCTTGATGCAGATGGAAGATGCAGACAAATCGCTCACGGCAAGAAGTCGCATATGATAGGTGAGACACTTGTTCTGCCAGTGTACAGAGACATAGTTTAGCTTAGACTTGGCAGTGGCCCAGCGAAAATAGTTAATATGTTTTCTTTGTGGAATGTCACTGTGAAGCACAGGATGTACCGGATGCCGGAAGATATCAAAGTTCAAGTTTTGCACAAAATTAAACATTTTGTGTTCGTGATATTCAGTCTGTAGCTCAATGAAGCTATCGATGTTACTAACTATGCTCAGTTAAAGGTCGACATTGCATTTGCCCTTTCTAATACAACGTCCAGATTATAATTGCTAATGTCCAGAAATCAACATCATCTGTCCCGATGATTATTTTACGGCTTATGCTGTGCAATTGCTACTGTATTCAGGTGAAATTCTACTTCACAGTTACTACAGTATTTAACATGAAATATTATCAGCAATAGTAACAGTAGTGCTGGCCTTTAAATGATGTGAAGAAATTGGCGCAGCGGTAGAGTTTCTGCCTTACAGCGCCAGAGACACGGGTTCGATCCTGACCACGGATGCCATCTGTATGGAGTTTGTACATTCTCCATGTGACCGCGTGGGTTTTCTCCGGGTGCTCTGGTTTCCTCCCACACTCCAAAGATATACAGGTTTGGAGGTTAATCGGCTTTGCTAAAATTGCAAATTGGCCCTAATGTGTAGAATAATGCTAGTGTACAGGGATTGCTGGTCGGCACAGGCTCGGTGGGCGGGAGGGCCTGTTTCCATGCTGTGACTCTAAATTAAACAAAACAATGGTAAATTCACATTAAATTTGAAGTGATTGTATATAAATGTAAG
Organism: Rhinoraja longicauda; assembly: GCF_053455715.1. Classification (NCBI taxonomy): domain Eukaryota; kingdom Metazoa; phylum Chordata; class Chondrichthyes; order Rajiformes; family Arhynchobatidae; genus Rhinoraja; species Rhinoraja longicauda. Next base: position 5,681,293 of record NC_135958.1, on the reverse strand, counting down.
AATGTATTTCATTTTAAGGGATTTCCTCATATTTTTGTTGAGTTAAGGGGATCACTGTTCTGTAGATTCTATGATTTACATGAGATGGCTCACTAGATAAATTGGAGTGCAATTAATATTCTAAACTATAGATATTGTAAAGAATAATTTGGAGAAATGGAGGATGTTTGAAACTATTTGAGCTGAATTGATTTCCCAGTCAAAGACACGAGGTGAACTAGTTTGTGGACACAAGGAACTGCAGATGCTAGAATTTGAAGTCTGAAGAAGGGTCTTAACCTGAAAGGGTCTTAACCATATCCTCCAGAGATGCTGCCTGACCCGCAGAGCTACTCCAGCACTTTGTGAAGTAGTTTGGGTTGTATTAACAAATGACCAAAATTAGGATCCCTTGATCGCATGTTCTGCTTATATACATGTATATATACACACACACACACACACACACACACACACACACACACACACACACACACACACACACACTATATACACACACATACATATATATATATATATATATATATAAAATGTACTAAATATTCTACCATATTTCATAAAAAGAGAGAGAATCTTGACCATGATAGATAATATTTAAAAATTATTAAGGTGTTATTATTAAAGAGTAATTAAGCAACAAATTTTGAATTCCAATGTTTTTGGTGGTCACGGGACGTTTGAAGTCAGTGCAATAAAACCACTTGGCAAAGTCTTCAGATTCTTATGTTGCCCCAGGTGCATTGGCATCAATAACCTCGGGTGCAAACAGGGATTAGAAATATTTGAACATTGGTCAGGATGATGAGCAAGTCATTGGACATTGGTGAGGTTCAACGAGAATGAAAGTGCCTGTGTGGCATTTACTTAATTCCGTTAAAATTGCAAACGTGAATTAGCGATATCAGATCCAACCTGGTGAAAGAATAAGTGAAGAATATGACTTGTGACTGGGCCGAAAGTGACCTTGCTCCGTCCAAATTCAATGCACGGGTTAATGACAGAGGGGGAGGTAAGGAAACGAAACATCATTAAAGGCAGTCATAAGGCAGTTATATGTCCGGTACGTAAACAGACTAATTTGTTTATGGAGCGTGCAATGATAAGCCAAATTGACTTGCCATTCCTTATGTGCTAATGATTACTTAAGCCAAGAGATTCAAGAATCAAGAGTGTTTAATTGTCATATATACTGAAATTCTTACTTGCACCAGTTTAACAGACCCGTCAACACAATACACACTGATAAATATAATAATGAAAAAAACCAAAAAACTGATAACCGTTAAGTGGAAAGTGCAACCAAAGACATATTACATATCATAACCAACCAATTACATATTCTGTGTAGGAAGGAACTGCAGATGCTGGTTTAAACCAAAGATAGACGCAAAAAGCTGGAGTAACTCAGCGGGAGAGGCAGCATCTCTGGAGAGAAGGAATAGGTGACATTTCAGGTCAAGACCCTTATTCAGAAGTTACTCCAGCTTTTTGTGTCAATCTTCAATTACATATTCTGTTGTGCTGCAACAATTAACAATGACATTATTCTAACTCGGACAAATGCAATAAAACACTCTTGACTCTTGGCACAATCCATAGAAGTTCATAGTCGCTGAGGTTAGTGTAGTGTTCAAGAGCCTGAAGGTCCCTCAGAAGACAGCGCTTGAGGATGAAAGGCTGTGGTGTTGATGAGGAGCCAATCTACTGCATCCATCAGAGATTCACATCAACATTGCTCATAATCTCCTCTCACTGATGAGAAATTGTTTGCAGCAACTGGACAAATTTACTGTGCACCTGATGTGAGTGATCTGCAGGGCTTCGTAAGATGGCACCTCCGAAGAAGCCCTAATGATAAATGAGAGGTCATCCTGCCGTACAAATATTGCCCATGTCCTGGTGTCTCGACAGCGTGACAGCGTGCGGCTTCCCCAACTCAGATTTAGTCAAAGGAACCTGGAAGAGAATTTCATTTGGAAAAAATGTTGAAACATGTTTAACGACAGATTCCGAGATCAAACATAAATATGTGTAAAAAGCTCACATTCTAAAATAGCACTGTATGCGAGTTTTTAACAAACTCACATATTGCGGCATTGAAAGAACAAATTTGAAAATTGTCGTATATACTAATGGTTGTAATAAGTGCCCCAGGGTGTTCCATCTGGAATGGGGAACCTGGTGCTGATTAAAGCACAAGCTTGCACCTCATGCTTTCATCATCCTTCTCTGCCCTATTCCAGCTCAAAATAATGGTGGAACTGGTTTTGGCTGATAAAACATTAAAAAAAAAATTAAATCTTTAGTTTTCTGATTTCTGGGAAAATACCAAAGTCAAATAAAAAGCTACAAATAATTATCTCATGAAAAGAAAAGAAAATGAGGGTGCTTATTTAATATTGAAGTTTTCTTAAAGAAAACTCTAGTGCTTGGAGCTTTGTAAAACTTTTATAGATTTTCTTTTGGACATTTTAGAAACTTTTTATTCCATGACTTAACCCTGATGGGAAACCGGTGTTGCATTTTTTAATACAAAGTTAGATCATTCACTTGATCTCCCAAAGTTGACTGCAGCCACATTTTCCATTGCTTCTTTGAGGACGTTGAGCTAAGCAACCCCTTATTTCTGTCAAATAAATATGTAATTGTATCCTCTCTTTACATAGCTACCCTGAGAATGCTGTTGTAAAACAAGTTTTATATTTAATTATGTGACCAAAGGAGTAGCCATTTTCATTTGATAATAGTTGGTGACACTTTCAAATAGTTCATTCAACAATTGGAAAGAGACATTTACCAACGTTGCATGAATAAATGAGTCTTTCCTGAAATATTTCATTTGCGATGTTGGTAAATATTTTTTATCCTCTCTTGGCCTCCTTCATCCATTTCACTGCACTTCAGTTCATGTGGTCTTTTCCCAGGTCTTTGCTAATACCAGTTTTGAATAGGTCTCACATGTACTTTGGCTTTTATAGACTTTCTCGTTCTCCTGCTTTTGGTATTGCTCCCACAACTGGATTTCAAGATTATAGGTAAGAGCATCATACCAGGGGTTGAGCCCTTAACTAAGCTGGCACTTCAGTGACTTTGGACTGGAGGATGCACATTGCCGGAGACAAATGATATGGTCATTTCAGATAGAGATACATGGAACTGTAGATGCTGGTTTACAACAAAAAAAAGACACAAAGTGCTGGAGTAACTCAGCAGGCCAGGCGGCATCTTTGGAGAACATGGAAAGCTGACCTTTCAGGTCAGGACCCTTCTTCAGACTGATAAAGTAAATTCAGCTTAGGTTCTGCAGTTGCAACCTGGTGATCAAAGAAGCAAGTGAAAGGAGAGCGGATGATTCTCCAGTTCTGATCAGATCCGTAGATGGACACAAAGTGCTGGAGTAACTCAGCGGGACAGGCAGCATCTCTAGAGAAAACGGATAGTGATGTTTCGGGCCGGTCATCTGCAGTGCTCTGTTTCCACTGATCAGATCCATCTTTTCCTTCAACCAACACCAACTAAAAACTGATGAACCTACAGCTTGGCCACTCGCTTAATTGCTTGTTGTGAGACAGGCTGCATGATGCCTCCAAACAGTCTCAACACTTCAAAAACCATGTTATTCCACGACACACTTTGATATACTCAGAGCTAATTGGGTACATCAATGATATTTGATTATATTTTCCAAATACAGGTTGCAAGAAATCTTAAACCTGTACGATTCTATGATTAAACAGTTCCAATTCATGTTTATATGTACTAGCAGTTAAGACTACGAAACATGCTATACATTTTTGTTTACATAAATCAGATCCTCCGCCATAAAGAAGGATGCAGGATTGAAATGAATATCCTCGGCACTAGATCCCACTGAGCCACATTTCCATAAATGAGAACATGGGCACATTTTCTTGTCAGTTAGACTCCAAAGGAAAAGTTCACCCACTGTATCACTGAACGTGCATGACTTGTCATTTTGAAATACCTGTTTTATTCCCCTTTGGGGAATTACACTGTCTCTATCAGATACAGGAGCCAAACAATCAGTACAGTAAGTAACAGAGCAGTTTGGATTTCATCATATATATATAATTAGCTGAGATGAAAAGGGAGCTTCTGGCTTCAGTTCAATTTTGTGCTGGTCAGAAGCAACGAGAAGACCTTTAACTTCAAATTCTGTCATTAAGAAATCTGTCTCCTCTTTAGACTTAGGGAAAGTGGCATTTCTGACAGAACTGTAAACAGATGCGAGCATTGTTACTAATGACAGGTGATTATAAGTGGCATGGGTGCCAGGGTAATTAAACCATTCCGTGACAGCAGCATTTGGTGCTGTGGTATTCCTGCATTAGAATAATTGTTGCAGCACATTTTCACCTGCTAGGCCACAGCTTCGAACATCATTAATTTTGTACTGGAACATGGTGCCTGGAGAAACGGACTCGGGCTCATTTTCCGCGACACTTCTGCTGGGTGCCGGGGGTTCTTCAGTCTTGTGGCAGCAGCTCTGTCAGCGTTATATGACAAGAAGCATTTTGCAGTAATGACAAACAGCGGCTGTGACTGACAGGATCACTGAGTGAATTGAGCAAGTTCAATTACCAGCGAAAGAGAAGTAACCTGGGATAAAACCAAATGGTCCAATTGTGCTCGGTTCTGACCCTTTGACTTCCAATCTTGCTGTAGCAAAGCAAGCAGGCGATACCTTTACCATCCCTAAGTCACGCTGATAAAACTGTTTAGGTTTTCTTGTTTGAAATAATCCGACCGCTGTATGTTTGCAAAGTGAAACACAGATCGTAAAACAAAAGGCAGTGGCACCACTCTATCTCTGCTGTCCTGCCCACAGAAAGTGGTGTATTGTTATTCTCCTGAAGAATTTATCTGGGACCTAGTTTCCAGAAATCAATACAAGATAAATGATTGTTCTCTGAACTTCCCCTTCCTACTGTGAGGGTTATATTGCTGTCATTCACCTGGAGCCTAGCTGACGCCAGTGTAATGGGGAAGCTTGCTGTCGAGGGTATCTTCTCTTTCTGTTGTCATTCTGTGCCTTTCCTTCTACGTTCATTTTGAACCTGATGCCTGAAGCTTTAGATAAAGTTATACTAAGGAGCTTAATTAAACTGTCTTAGTTTGTTCTCACTCAACTGCCTTTACGATATCATTTAACTTGCAGACATTCTTAACTACTGCAACATGTCTATGACAAGAAAGGTAAAATGAATTTTTAAAAAAAAATTACTGTATATATTAGCACTTTTCCTAATGCCCAGAAAATCCACTAGCTTTGGAAATGCTCTTCAAAATTATTATTTTTGTTCAACTGCAATAGTCTTGAAAGCGTAATATAAAGTCAAACTGCAGATGCCGATTTTATGGGAAAAGAGCACAAAGTGCTGGAGTAACTCAGGCAGCATCTCTGAAAATATCTTGGTAATATCCATTCTCCTTTCACCCCAAGACCGCTCCCCTTTCTTTCACCACCCACTCCCCTCCCCTGAACTCTGGCTGACCCTGCACCAGTTTCTCCCCTCCACTCCATCTGCAACCCCACCAATGGCTACACAATCCACAACTTTCACCTCCTTGAACCACTGCAGTCCGCCTGGTGACGAGGCTTCCTGATGTTGGGGAGGCAGTTCCAGGGTTTAGGCACAATAATGATGAAGGCAAGGCCATACATTCCTGACTCTCGGTCTGAAGAAGGGTCTCGACCTGAATCGTCACCCTTTCCTTCTCTCCGGAGATGCTGCTTGTCCCACTGAGTTTCTCCAGCATTTTGTGTCAATCTTCCATCTTAAGCTTGCTCCACAATGGTATGCAAGCCATGACCTCAAAGAGTGGGTCTGTGGTAGAGCCATTCTCAAACAAGTCTACATCATTGCCCCAATATTTTGATGGAGTAGCCTTTTGATGGGTAGAGTGGCCTAATTCTGCTCCTAAGTCTAATTCTTTTCTGGTCTTAAGAGTCAGGAAGTTATGTTGCAGCTTTATAGGACTTTAGTTAGGGTGCATTTGGAGTATTGTGTTCAATTCTGGTTGCCCCATTGCAGAAAGGGTGTGGAGGCTTCAGAGAGGATGCACAAAAGGTTTACCAGAATGCTGCCTGAATTAGAAGGCATTAGTTGTGAGGAAAGGTTGGATAATCTTGGATTGTTTCTCTGGAGTGTCGAGGTTGAGGGGAGACCTGATAGAAGATTATAAAAATATGAGAGACATAGACAGAGAAGACAGTTAGAACCTTTTTCCCAGGGTGGACAGGTCAAAGACTAGTGGGCATAGCTTTAAGGTGAGAGGGGAAAAGTTTGAAGGAGATGTGTGGTGCATGTTTTAGTGGGTGCCTGGAAGGTGCATGGTGCAGGGAGATATGATCGTGGCATTTAAGAGGCTTATAGATAGGAACATGGATATGCAGGGAATAGTGTGCAGGGATTAGAGGGACATGGATCATTTACAGGTAGGGGGGGGATTAGTTTAACTTGGCAGGTAGTGTGAATTGTGAGGAAGATGCAATAAGGCTGCAGGGTGACTTGGACAGGTTGTGTGAGTGGGCGGATACATGGCAGATGCAGTTTAATGTAGATAAGTGTGAGGTTATTCACTTTGGAAGTAAGAATAGAAAGGCAGATTATTATCTGAATGGTGTCAAGTTAGGAAGAGGGGATGTTCAACGAGATCTGGGTGTCCTAGTGCATCAGTCACTGACAGGAAGCATGCAGGTACAGCAGGCAGTGAAGAAAGCCAATGGAATGTTGGCCTTCATAACAAGAGGAGTTGAGTAAAGGAGCAAAGAGGTCCTTCTACAGTTGTACCGGGCCCTGGTGAGACCGCACCTGGAGTACTGTGTGCAGTTTTGGTCTCCAAATTTGAGGAAGGATATTCTTGCTATTGAGGGCGTGCAGCGTAGGTTCACTAGGTTAATTCCCGGAATGGCGGGACTGTCGTATGTTGAAAGGCTGGAGCAATTAGGCTTGTATACACTGGAATTTAGAAGGATGAGGGGGGATCTTATTGAAACATATAAGATAATTAGGGGATTGGACACATTAGAGGCAGGAAACATGTTCCCAATGTTGGGGGAGTCCAGAACAAGAGGCCACAGTTTAAGAATAAGGGGTAGGCCATTTAGAACGGAGATGAGGAAGAACTTTTTCAGTCAGAGAGTGGTGCAGGTGTGGAATTCTCTGCCTCAGAAGGCAGTGGAGGCCAGTTCGTTGGATGCTTTCAAGAGAGAGCTGGATGGAGCTCTTAAGGATAGCGGAGTGAGGGGGTATGGGGAGAAGGCAGGAACGGGGTACTGATTGAGAGTGATCAGCCATGATCGCATTGAATGGCGGTGCTGGCTCGAAGGGCTGAATGGCCTACTCCTGCACCTATTGTCTATTGTCTATTGTCTATCATGTTTGGCGTAGACACCGTGGGCCAATGGGCCTGTTCCTGTGCTGTACTTTTCTATGTTCAATGTTCTACTTACCTGCAAATGATGAACTATTTCCTCAGTGGGGAATCTTAGCTTCGACTTTCCACAGCCTGCTCTGCACTGTTGGGATTAGATTTATAAATGAAATCAAGATAGAAGCAGTATCCTACAGATATCATCAAATTCATGAAAGACTTTGAACATTAGAGCACTTCCTGATTTATGAATGAGCTCAGTGGTATGTTGCTTAGACTTTAACATTTTGATTGCTAGCAAGTTTATTTCTCTTGTTCAGCCAGCTCATAGAAGACAATTTGTAATATTCCTGATAGAATGATTTGCAGAGAATTTATCTTCCAAATCAGTAATAGTCCTTCACTTAAGACACGAGAGCAAATTCTTATTCATTCCTCCACTTCTATGGTACAGAAGCTGTCCAAATGTATTTGAGTCCTCATAATGTAAGATTTTGGTCAGATTTGCTCTTGAGATGATCATTGGCAAAGTTTTAATTTTATGCTTGGTTTTTAAAGCGAAGAACATTGATTCCACCATTCAACTGTGATGTAAACTCTCTTCATTATATCTCCAGAACACAATGACTTAGAGCCGTGGTTGAGGGAGCTCCTCAAAGTGTTAAGGGATAGCCCATATAGGCCCCAAGCCTGCTTTGTTGTTTTGTAACATCACAGATTATGTGTGAAGTCAACAAACGAATGGCCAATCCTCAACTGCCATCTAACTTTCTCACCTTTAACCCATATCTATTGATATTGTTAAATCTCCAAGTACTTATCGACAACCTGCAAACATACCCAATGATGGAGCTTCAACGGCAACCTGGTAGAGAATGCCAAAGACTTTGAAATACCGTTCAACCATTTCATAGGGAAATGTAGGGAATGGAGGGATATGGATCATTTGCGGGCAGAAATGGCTTGTCCTGGCATCATGTTTGGCACGGACATCATGGACTGACGGGCCTATTCCTGTGCTGTGCGGTTCTGTGCTCTATATTCTACCATTCAATAGGTCCTCTCCATTTAAAATATCGCTTTTTAGATTATCACCAAAGATAAATGACGTCATATTTCTTCCATTACATAGCAATTCCCACTTGATCAATCAGTCCATCTTCTTTGCAGACTAATTGCATGCATCATGTTAGTCTCTTTGTGCTGATGTGGGTCCAATGTCATATGTACTTATGCACTTTTGCTCCACAAGAGTTTTTATTCATTGCACAAGAAACAGTGTCAGTTGCAGGAAGCGGGTATAGTTTGTCTAAACCTCAGTAATTTGACGACATTGATGAAACTACTGTCAATTTTTAAACTAACATGGAGGATCCAAGGCCTTAATAGCAAAATGGAGAACCCCTCCCCCCCCCACCTCCGGCCCGCCCACCGCCCCCCCCCCCCCCCACCCCACTCTCCACCTCACTGCACTATTCAAAGGAATCATTAATTCCTTGAAGGCTATTTATTGATGATCGGTATGAAAAGGTTGTCAAAGCAGCGTGTAAAGACCATGGTTTGTGAAGTTTACAAGGAATACAGTAGCAGGAACAAAAGCAAGATGCTCCCAGATACAAGTGCGTTATTTGCTAGAAACCTAGGAGCGTGAGATAGAATCAGTTTGTAGGAAAGATCACAACCCAAAACATCACCTGTCCATGGGAGAACAAAGGGGGGGGGGGCGAGAGGGGGTGTATAGAGATACAGCACGGAAATAGGCCCTTCGGCCCATCGGGTCCGCGCCGACCAGCGATCCCCGCACATCTAGGGTGGGGGGGGGGGGCACTCTAGTTTAGAATCCTCTGCCCAGGGGATAAATCTGCCTTTGTTTGATTATTTGTTCCGGTGAAGGCGCTGTGTACACGGCAGCCAGCCAACAGTCGCTTGTCTTTTTCTTTTTGTTTTCACATTTAATTTCAAGTTTTTATGTAAATGTTATCGTATCGTGTCATTTTCCAGAAATGCTGCTTGACCCGCTGAGTTACTCCAGCACTTTATCTTCTTCTTTTTTTGTAAACCGGCATCTGCAGTTCCTTGTGCCTTCTATTATAAATTACTGTTTAGATCAAGGTGGGCCTTCGGCTTTTAAACTGTTGGCTTTCGCTGGAGCAAAGGTGCTGGCATCATCTCCCACTGTTGTATGAGGGAGGTCATAAATACTCTATATTCCAGGAGGGTAGAACTCATCTTGTTCACCTTTGGTCAAGAGCATCAGCCAGATCCCGATGACTTGCTATTCTTGCTATTGAGGACGTGCAGCGTAGGTTCACTAGGTTAATTCCCGGAATGGCGGGACTGCCGTATGTTGAAAGGCTGGAGAAATTAGGCTTGTATACACTGGAATTTAGAAGGATGAGGTGGGATCTTATTGAAACATATAAGATAATTAGGGGATTGGACACATTAGAGGCAGGAAACATGTTCCCAATGTTGGGGGAGTCCAGAACAAGGGGCCACAGTTTAAGAATAAGGGGTAGGCCATTTAGAACGGAGATGAGGAAGAACTTTTTCAGTCAGAGAGTGGTGAAGGTGTGGAATTCTCTGCCTCAGAAGGCAGTGGAGGCCAGTTCGTTGGATGCTTTCAAGAGAGAGCTGGATAGAGCTCTTAAGGATAGCGGAGTGAGGGGGTATGGGGAGAAGGCAGGAACGGGGTACTGATTGAGAGTGATCAGCCATGAATGGCGGTGCTGGCTCAAAGGGCTGAATGGCCTACTCCTGCACCTATTGTCTATTGTCTATTGACTCAGCTTGTCTTCACATTGCAGACACCTCTTGTGAACTCTGAGATGTATTGCAATTCAAAGGAGTAGTACCACTACACGAATGCTACTTTGTGAACGTGTACTTTATGCCGTGATACTCACTGCCAGGCAAAGTTAAAAAGATATCAGGAACAGGGCGTCACGGTGGCGCAGCAGTTGAGTTGCTGCCTTACAGCGCCTTACAGAGACCCAGCTTCGATCCTGACTACAGGTGCTTGTCTGTACGGAGTTCGTACGTTCTTCCCGTGACCACGTGGATTTTCTCCGGGTACTCCGGTTTCCTCCCACACTCCAAAGATGACAGGTGTGTAGGTTAATTGGCTCTGGTAAAAATTGTGAATAGTCCCTACTGTGTAGGATAGTGCTAGTGTACAGGGATCGCTGGTCGGTGTGGACTCAGTGGGCCGAAGGGCCTGTTTCTCTAAGAGTGCCTAATCTCCAAACTAAACTAAATGAAACTAAATCCCATGCTTATATAGTTACAAATATCATTATCCCATTGCATTTCTACGTTTTTGTTTATTTTCTTAAAATGTTGGTGATTTTATATTTATTAATTGATGGTTCCTAATTAGTTTTGAAATGAAGGGGGCATGGCTTAACTGGTGGTTTGAGATTTTTCCAGCTATTTTGAGGGTGGGATTTCTCCTGATGACATCCTTGCCAGTAAGGATCAAAACCAATACTTAGTAGCTAATTGACACCTATTTGGAGTTTTCGGGACTTTTTCCTTCGATCAATGCCAAATTCCTGTGGTTAACTGCTGGCAGGGAACGCAAGGCCTGTATTTTCCAGAGCTTGCCCTTGCGATCATGTTAGCATTTAAAAATGGCTAAGATTTACACTCTTGCGTGATACTTTACTGCAAGATTGCTTTTGAATTTGGTTGTGACATTTAACATACAGAGTCAATTACAAATACACAAGAAATGGTGTTTAAGTAATCAGCGAGATTCTCTCCAATGACGTGCAGAATTTGCTGTGTGCCTTTACTTAAATGGCACAAATGCAGAGATGATCCTCAGGAAGATGATTGTGGAAAGTACATAACTCTGCAGCTACGCGTCCTTATAGATTTTAGCTGTCAGCTGGGTGGAAGGAGCAATAATTTACAGATCTCAGAAGCTCACTGCACTTCAACTTCATCTTCAATGTGAATGATATTTATGGTTTGAGATTAACAGCCCAGAATATTTAAAACATAAATCAATTTTCCAAGAATTTAGAATAGTTACTTAATAAACACCAAGGAGGAGATTATCGTAGAAAAAATATATTTTCACCATAACATCTGATGAAAACATTGATCACTTTTATATATATATTTTTAAAACAGATGAAAATTATTTATTTTTGCAACACTAACGTTCCGGCCTGTGGCATTGTGCAGTATTTTACAGATAAAGATGTGCTGCTAAATCCTCTGCAATAGTTTATGATGAGTAATAGATCTTTTAACAAGTAATGGGAAATAAGGCACAAAATGCTGTAAAGTCGAGCAGGCCAGGCAGCATCTGATGAGAGGGCATTGAAAGGGTCTCGACCCGAAACATCGCCCATTCCTTTCCTCCAGAGATGCTGCCTGACTCGCTAAGTTCCTCTAGCTTTTTGTGTCTATCTTCGGTTTAAAACAGCATCTGCAGTTCCTTCCTACACTCTTCCTTTCTTTTCTTTCTCTCTCTGCAGATGCTGCCTGATCACTTGAGTATCCCCAGCATTTTCTGTTCCTTTTCAGATTTCAGGGATATGTAGCATTTTGCTTTTTATTTTAGAAAATATTGGAAAATCTAGGTCTATGTAATGATATAACCAAGTTTCATGAATGTGTTTACTCAATTCCCTTAGATTGCATATTTGTAACACTGTTCTCCTGAACCCAAGGGGTGTAAAATATGAGTGCGAGGTTACACACCAATAATAGTGTACGTGCATCGTACGCATTTCTGAAATTCAGTTCTATTCCAACTAAAGATACATTTCTAATCCCTACACTCACAGCAGACACACCTGACGGGGAACATTTTACATGTGATAAACAAACTTCCAAACTTTCCAAGGTCATCACTTAGCCCAAGAGCAACATTCGTTTTAAGGAGTTCATGGTGACAGGTTCCCTGCCTTCCAATCCAACTGCGGACAAGTGAGATTATGAGCCTGTTAATTACTACAAGAGATCACTTAATGTTTAGAAAGTAGGTAAATAGTTCCTCCATATGCTCCCTACTTTGGATGATTTGTTGAGCTGACATTTTTGTATTATAATAGAGATTAATAACTATCTCAATTCATATGGAAGAATTAGGAAGCACCTGTGTGAAACACATTTTCCTTAAGTCTCTGTTAAAAAAGTTAGTTATCTTTAACATCTCTAGGGCAACATTTTAAAATGTTTAATATCTTAAGATTTGTTTTTTACCACAGATTTTAAAAAGCACATCAAGAAATGTCACCAGTTTTCAGGAATGTCCATTGTTTTATTCGTTAGTATTTAACTTTTCCCGTTGTATTTTCACCCATTTGTTGGGTCTGCACATGAAGTATTATGGCTTAATATTAATGATTCGCAGATAAATTGTTTTACATCTGATCTGATTGTTATGGATATTTGCCACTGCCCAAAAGATTTGTCCTGGACCAGCTACATCGAAGCTGTGGCCAAGACTGCACACCATGCCTCAACTTCCTTAGTAGGCTTAGGCTGTTTGGCAACCCTCACCTCGTTCTACACCCCGTAGAAAGCATTTTATCGGGGTACATCACAACATGGTTTGGGAACAGTTCCATCCAAAACCGCAAGAAACTGCAGAGAATTGTGGACAGAGTCCGGACCATCACACCAACCAACCTCCCTTCCACCATCATAATCAAGGACAAGTCTCACCCCAGTCATTCCCTTTACTTCCCATCCCCATCAGGCAAGAGGTGCAGAAGTTTGAAGACGCATACCTCCAAATTCAGGGACAGTTTCTTCCCAGCTGTTGTCAGGCAACTGAACTCGTCATCTAGAGTGCAGTCATGACCTCCCATCTATCTCATTGGAGACCTTTGAACTATCTTTGATCGGACTTTATCCGGTGAAGGGTAGGTGATAAAATTGTTCTAATTTGTTTCATTGGGTTGTTTAAATTAATACTGACTAACTAATTAATTTATTGCATCGTATGGGAGGCACATTCCCAATCTCGTTGTACCCCTCCCTGTACAATGACAATAAAGATACATTGTATTGTATTGTATTGTATCTTCACTAAATGTTGTTCCCTTTATCCTCATCTGTGCACTGTTGACAGCTTGATTGTGATCATGTATAGTCTTGTCTTTGACTGGGTACCAAGCAAAAGTCTGAACGTGACAAGAGCAAACTAAACAGAACTAACGGAAGCTGGCAATAAACTTGAACACTTGCCAGTAACCGTGGTGAGCAGTAAACCACAAAAAAAGACAGTAGACGGGATTGCAATTTAGTTCTTGCCTGTGAAGGGTAGGTGATAGAATGCTGGAGTAACTCAGTGGGATAGGCAGCATCTCTGAATGGAGAGATGACCAGTCTGAAGAAAGGTCTCGACCCGAAACGTCCTCCATTCCTTCTCTCCAGAGATGCTGCCTGTCCTGCTGAATTACTCCAGCATTTTGTGTCTATCTTCGGTGTAAACCAGCATCTGCAGTTCCTTCCTGCACAATGGGAGGTGATGCTCACGTGTAAAGGGGAATAAGAGTAACCGATATTTGGGAGAGATGGGGAGAAGCAGTAAACACGTTTCATTACTTGCGTTCATCTTCTTTTGTGAAATCTTAAGAACAATTATCTAGGTTTGCTGCTTAGGCAGGAAGGAGATGAAAGCATTCTATTGGTGTGCTGAACATGAATCTAAATGACAGAAGCTGGATGCGTTGAATAACTTTTCCTCGTTCTTGGCTCCTTGTGTTCCTATGTAATATTAATGCCATTTTGAATCTGTAAACAAGACATCCAATCTTAAATTCTGTGCAGTAGTGCCAATGATACCAGAGGGTTATATTTCATTTATATGACAGTGTGCAGCATAGTTTGTGCTCTTTCATTGGTCTTATCTGTGGTTTTCAGTCTCGTCATTGTTGTCAAGATATTTTGTTTCAAAATATTAAGATGGTGCTGATATAATTAAATTTATCAATGTTTTAACCTGCGGTTATAATTGCTTTCAGAGGATTTGTACTTTAATATGGAAGCTCTAAATAGTTTCTGGTCAGTCAGTGCATCAACAAAAGGCTTAAATATGCAACCATAATGTGTAAGCTCTCATTACTTGTATAGATGCTATAAGGCACAATTACACACCTCGTCTCATATTTTTTTAAGAGAGCATTTTAAGTGCCTGCACAGCGGTAGAGTTGCTGCCTTCCAGTGCCAGAAGTCCAGGTTCGATCCTGACTATGGATGCCCGCTGCACGGAGTTTGTATGTTCTCCCTGTGACCCGCGTGGGTTTTCTCCGAGTGTCCCGGTTTCCTCCCAGACTCCGAAGACGACAGGTTTGTAGGTTAATTGGCTTGGTAAAATTGTAAAATTGTCCCTAGTGTGTGTGTAGGATAGTGTTGGTGTGTTGGGTTCCGCTGGTCGGCACAGACTCGGCGGGCCGAAGGGCCTGTTTGTGCACTGTATCTCCAAACTAAACTAAGCTAAACTAAACTAGTGAATTACAGCTCACTACAACTTTATGGCAGTTTGGGTAATGAAAACTCGTCCTTGTACGGGGTTCACAAATTACTACCCAAAAAATTTAATTGCGAAATAAAATGGAATTCATGTGAAAACATTACGATGGCGGCATCTTGCCTTTCTTTCCAAATGGCAAACAGAGTCTCGATCGGCACTGACAAACGATGAATGTGTGCAAATGAGTGATGAAAAACCTCTTGACTCCATAACAAAGTTGGCCAGATGGATTTTGGAAATGCAATAAAAATCAATCAGAAGTTACAATTAAATAAACTGTCTGTATTGCCATTTTATTTAATTTATTTGCAGGCCCCAGGTAAGGAATAGATTCTGTTTTTATAAATGTCCATAAGTCAATTTAATCTGTAAGTTGAAAAATACACCAAAATCACTCTATAGCTCCATACCTCCACAGTATTGTAATGAATGACATCAAAAGGAAAGAAGACAAATAAGAAAGAACAATTACTAAAAGTGGAGAGAAAGAGGAAACTAGTTCTGCCGTTTGTAAGAATGAATCTAAGTTGGACTTTTGAATTTAATAATGTTGTGGGAGCTCGTCTGTACGTAGGCATGCTCATAAACTGGGTGTTTGTAACCTAGGGACGGTTCGTAATGTTTTCACATGAATTCCATTTTATTTCGCAATTAAATTTTTTGGGTAGTAATTTGTGAACCCCGTACAATGACGAGTTTTCATGCTGACATAAAAGGCTGGAGTAACTCAACGGGTCAGTCAGCATCTCAGGAGAAAAGGAATAGGTGACGTTTCGGATCGACCGAAACATCACCTATTCCATTTCTCCAGAGATGCTCTGACCAACTGAGTTACTCCAGCTTTTTGTGTTTGTCTTCGATTTAAACCAGCATCATGTGCTTTGTAAATTTCTTTCAACCTTTCCGCTTCTCACCTAAAATCTATGCTCTCTATAATTCCACATTTTCACCCTGGGTAAAAAACACTACCTGTCCATGCCACCAACGCTATTAATAATTTGACAGACCTCAATCAGGTCACCTATCAGCCTCCGACATCCCAGCCAAAACAATCCGAATTTGCCCAGACTCTCCTTTTCGCTAATTCTCTCAAATTCAGGCAACATCCTGGTGAGCCACTATTGCACCATCTTCAAAGCGTCCACAAACCTCTTACAAAGAAACAAAATAGTTTTACAATTCCAATAAACTCTCACTCCAAGAAATTCAGTGATTTTGGATATTTAGGAGAAACCCTGAGCCAAAAGTCCTGGGAAAGTAAAAGTTCATAAAAGACCACAAAGGGAGATGATTTTTTACGCTTGCTTCTGGGTGGTAAATGGATTGGTTCCATTGGCAGTCCGGTGTTACATTCCATTATTTATATATTTAAAGTGAAGGAGTCTCATTCTTCAAAATGTTCCACAATTTAGGATTTGGGAAATTAAGGAGTCAGAGCTGTACAGCACAGGAACAGACTCTTCAGCCCGCCTTGTTCATGCCGACCAAGTTGGCATATTAAGCTGGTCCCCTTTACTGGCATTTAGCCCATAGCCCTTTAAACCCTTCCTATCCAATACATGTCCAAATGTCTTTTAAAAGCCATAATTGCATCTGCTTCTATAGCTATAAAACTAAAATATAAAACCAGTGTACCAGAGTATAAAATAAGTGATCTCAGGAATAGATCGGGTAAGCACAGTGTTTTGTCCAGAGTAGGGGAGTCGAGTACCAGAGGGCATAGGTTTAAGGCAAGGAGGAAAAGATTTAATGGGAACCTGAGGGGTAAATTTTGTACACAAACATGGGGTTATGGAATGAGCTGCCAGAGGAGGTAGTTGAGGCAAGTACGATCACAACTTTTAAGAAATATTTAGATAGGTACGTGGATAGGGTAGATTTAGAGGGCCAAAAGCAGACATGTGGGACTACTGTTGATTGGGCATGTTAGTCGGCATGGGCAAGTTGGGCCGATGGGCCTGTTTCCACGCTGTATGACTCCATGACTATCTTATTTGGATAGGGCAAGTTAACCATAGATCTCTCATGGCAGATCTGTTTGCTTCAGATACACTATTAGTGATCTTCCCAGTATAAATTATGATGGGTTAAGCCACCACAATTTATGATTATGTATTGGTTTAACATTTCCAAGGATCCAGAACTGAAAAAAACATTGCCAGCCAAGAAAATCTAATCAAGTAGTGGTGTGTTTTTTCAATGCTTCTAAAATAAAAGTGAATGATTCTGAGTAATATATGACAGTCATTTTCCAGGTTGTTATATGTCACTCCGGACATTTGATTGGACACATTCCAGCAGAAAATAGTCTTGCCCCATAATGCGTTTTTGACATGAGGTGCACATTTGGCAAGTTGTTCCTCGTTGTTTTTATGTGAAATTAGATGATATTGCCTATAATTCTCAGCATGATCACACGTCAGTTATGGGACTGGATGTACAACATTTTGGGCAATCTAACCTCATCTGCAGTCCGTTTGCAGCATGCGTACAAGACTAACAGGAAATGCTATAACATTCTTTTGTCGAACAAAGAAAATCCAATATTTCTGTTTTGATGCTTCAAACACCTTTACTATGGCCGCAAACTGGTGGATCCACTGGTTCTGCTGTCGTGAAGGTGAAGGTGAAGGTGCAGGGACCACAGGAAGGATCGAGCACCCCAAGTAAAGAAGCATAACGTGCTCATGTTCACAGACCATTACTCAGAGAGTCTTTTGGACCCCATGCTCACGTTTTTTTTTTTCACTTTTAGAGAGAGAGCACAGAAACTGCGCCCTTCAGCATACTGAGTCCGCGCTGACCAGCGATCACGCCGTACACCAGCGCTATTCTACACACTAGCGACAATTTACAATTTCACCGAAGCCAATAAACCTACAAACCTGTACGTCTTTGGAATGTGAGAGGAAATCGGAGCTCACGGAGAAAACCCATGCAGGTCATGGGGAGAACGTACAAATAACGTACAAATTCCGTACAGACAGCACCCGTAGTCGGGATTGAGCCCGGAGATCTGGTGCGGTAAGACAGCTACTCTACTGCTGCGCCACTAGGCTGCCCAATTGCCTAATTAGAAAGACATAATAACTAGAGAGGCTTCAGTTAATAATTTTATCTCAGCAGATATCCTATCATTGATCTTATCTACGAAGGAGTGCAGCTACGGTTCATCAGACTGATTCATAGGACAGCAGGTTGTACGAGGTGAGATTAGATCAACAGGGTTTGCAATAACTAGAAAAAACTGAAAATTACAAAACTTTGAAAACGCAAAGCAGACTGGATGCAAGAAAGATTTTTCCAATGGCTGGTTGAGTCTAGATTGAGGAGATCCAGTCTCAAAATGATGTAAGGCATGGAGGACTAATATGAGAAGATATATCTCCAGTGAAATTTGCTACCACAGAAGGTTACAGTGACAATGCCGCTCGATAAAGTTAAGGAGGAGATAGATAACGTCTGGATGCAAAAGGCATCAAGGGGAGAGAATAGGAATAAAGTACTGAAATCAATGTTCAGCCATGTGTAGGGAGAAACTGCAGATGATGGTTTATACCGAAGATAGACACAAAATGCTGGAGTAACTCAGCAAGTCAGGCAACATCTCTGGATAGAAGCTCTTTGGGCTAACGGAATCAAGGGATATGGGAAGAAAGCAGGAATGGGGTACTGATTTTGGATGATCAGCCATGATCATGTTGAATGGCGGTGCTGGCTCAAAGGGCCGAATGGCCTACTCCTGCACCTATTTTCTATGTTTTTATGAATGAATCGATGATCAGCCATGATCATGTGCAGTGGCTGAACTCGCTCAAAGGGCCCAACCTGCTCCTATATTCCTATATTTCACATATGAAAAAACAGTAGGTAAATTTGTTATGCTCGGAGATCTTTGACATTACCAAGTTAATAGGCTCAAAGTAGAAATTTGTATGTACTTTTGGCAATAAAATATTGAGGGAAGTCCTGCAAGTTCAAGAGACAGGAACTGAAATTAATCCCAATAAAAATGTTTGTTAGATCATTTATTGCTCCCAACATGTCTATAATTTTCCTCCCATGAAAATCAGATAGGGCAGAGGTTCCTTACTGATGCGAAGAATAATTTTCTGACTTCTTCCCAATTAAGGCTATGGTTGCAATCCTACTGAGCTTGCAGAGCTGAAAAAGATGGCAAACTCCTGTTCCCAATGCAAACACTCCCTGAGGGCAGCAGCAGACCTTGTCCTGTTTCACAAAATGCCGGCAGCTGTGTGATAGACTTACAGTTTTGTGCGAAGACATTATGAGACACCGGGATCTGGTAATACCTTGCCACCTGCTGATGTGTGGGAGGTACTGTGAATAATTCAGGCCTACTTATCCAGTAAGTTGGCAAGAGACACAGGGTCAGGTGGTGTCGCTTCTGCTGAAGCGCAGATCACGACTGGACGTGCTTAATGGGAGTTTGACTTTCAAAGGAAACCAGTGCAGCCACTCCTTGTGTTTATATCCAATAAATTGTTTGCCGGCCAAAGGGGTCAAACTGAACCATTAGTTAGACAGAATAGCCTTTGTAGCTATTATGACATTGCACAAAAACAGGACTTGCACTGTCAACCCAAGATATTAAACTAGTACAGTACATTGCCAGATCAATATTTTGAGTGAGTCTCTGTAGAGCTGGTATATCGTGAATGAACCAAGGCCTGACAAATCTGTGTGATGATTTTTACTGTGTGTTCTGGTGTAATTTGGGTCAAAAACCTCATTATAAAGTAGTGGATTCAATGTTATATGCCATTACCCAATAGTAATGTTAACATTCTTGTAAATAATTTGTCAAAAAGAAAGTGGACATTTTAAAAAGATTTTCATTAATAATTGGCTATTAAATAGCTGCAGCAATAAATTAGATACTTTTTTATTTAGAATCGTTTTATTTAGAATAATTTTATTTATTTCCTACTCAGATCATGTAACTTATTTAGCTCCGTGGCTTAAAGGATATTTTTAATATAGTAATTGGACTCCTCAATGCAAAGCGTGGTTTGAATGCTAATCTACTGCACTTTCCATTCTAATTATTTTTGTCTTCCACCTCTAATAACACCCAATTGTCTACTTCTAATGTTCACACTTTTCACTAGTGGAGATTCAATTCAGCAGTAAGTACATGTCTTGGCTGCTTCTAGGTCTATTACAAATAATTATGGCACACCTAGGATCATTAAGATGAAGATTAAACTTTGGCTTCATAACCCTGAGGTAAAATTTCCTCATGACATGCAATATATTCAAAACTAGTACCAATAATAAAGGACGAGATTGCTTTGGCTTTCTGGAAGCAAATAAATCATCAGCCATTTGAGGGTTACAAGATTTAATAAACTCCTCATTTCACCATAAAAAGCAGAAGAGCTAAACCATGATTAAAAGCAAATTACAGAAAGATCATCTAATGTATATTATATAATTATAATCATTATGTGCATTTATTAACAATAATTTAATCTTGTCACTGATCTGGTTGCCATGACATGGCAGTTAAAGTGCAATTAATTTTACCGCATATTCCTGCTTGTCTAACATGTCTAACGCCCTCCTCTCCCACACCTGTCTCAGCTGACAATCAACACTCCTCACCTGGATCCACCCGTCACTCGCCCAACCCTGCCTCAACCTCGTACCCTCTCCCCTGACTACCAGCTATCTCCTCTTACTTCAGCCTTGAAGATGGACCCTGACCAAAACATTATCTGTCCATGTACTGGATGCTGCCTGCCCCGCTCAGTCCCTCCAGCAGTTAGATTTTATGCTTGAGATCCTAGCAATTCCAATCTCTTGTGTCGCCACAAAAACAACTCCACAGTTTAGCTTTGATAATGAATACGAAATATATTGTCTGTGCATATGTCCAAAATGCATAAGTCAATTAGGTTTGACAAATGTATTACCTTTTCCTTTTGTAATTGCCCTCACCTGGCCTTATTCTGAGCGTTTGACGGCACAGGGCCTGTACTTGCTGGGGTTAGGATGAAGGGGGACCTCATTGAAACTTACCGAATAGTGAAAGGCTTGAATAGAGTAGATGTGGAGAGGATGTTTGCACTCATGAGAGAGTCTAGGACCAGAGGTCATTGCCTCAGAATTAAAGGATTTCCTTTCGGAAGGAGATGAGGAGGAATTTATTTAGTCAGTCGGTGGTGAATCTGTGGAATTCTTTGCCACAGAAGGCTGTGGAGGCCAAGTCAGTTGTTAAGGCAGAGATAGATAGATTCTTAATTAGTACAGGTGTCAGGGGTTATGGGGAGAAGGCAGGAGAATGGGGTTAGGAGGTAGAGTTAGAACAGCCATGATTGAATGACGGACCAGACTTGATGGGCCGAATGGCCTAATTCTGCTCCTATCACTTGTGACCTTATTATAACTGCATAATACTCTTTAATCAGTGGAGTGGAAGGCAGACCTTTTTCACAACTTCACCCCATAGCAGCTTGCTTAGATCTGTTCATAAGTGACGGAATATTTGCCTCCACCAAACTCAATTGGCCGACCTAACTTCACAGAACAATCTTATTGGAAGTTTGCTTAACAATCAATATGATTTAACCTTTTTAAAAGACAATAATCCAGAGTTCAAGTGATTGTATTTCAATCTTGCAACTGCCTATACGAGACAGGATAAGTATTACCTCATTAGGGAATTGTATAATCCATTTGCTCATTGGAGTATTATCTTATTTAAATAAATGCCATTAAAATTAGGGTTTTTAACTCTCGTTGTACTGTTTAATGTTTCACATTTGTAGCAAAAGAATTTCCTGTAAAATCACAAGATGAAATTATGTAACCATGAGCCCATCCTCATTGATTTTCTTTCCAATAAATGTTAAATCCTGTCCTTGCCATATATTGGACTAGATTGCTGTGGAGGCCTTGGAGAGTTAAATAACTCTGGTATCCTGATAAATGGTCTGGTATACATATGATACCATTTGCAAATGCAGACTGTAGCATGCTGTTAGTCTTTAATTATCGTGGCCTAAGCAGTTTGATGCTCTGTAGCCTCCTTTGTTTATATGGCAGGCTGGTTAAAGAGCTGAGAAGCATAGTCTTTGGTAACGCATTTTGCACTTGAGTTTAATTATTTTTTTGTAATCCAGCAAGGTTTGTTTCATTCCACAGCTCATGAATCTTGGAGGAGAAGTCCCTCGCATTCCCGATTGCTGTTTACCCGTCAAGGCTTACTTTTATTTTCCACTGCTCATCGCAAAATTATATTTCTGTTGATAGGGAGTCAGTTAACAGACCATATTGCCGGTGAAGGTGCATCGTTTGTTGCCTGTTCTAGTAAAGCTGGGCAGTCAGCTGGGATGTAATTAAGACTCTGAGAACAGGCTGTCTTCACCACAGGAAGAACATGTTAGATGTTGTTGGGATTCAATGCTGTCAGTTTGTCTGAGGCTAGGGGGTTTTGTGTTCAGGACAGTTATTTTCTGATTCCATTTATTCTACTTTTCACATTCAGCAATGTGCAGTATGTATTTAACTGAATCCTCTCAACTTGTTGGCAAGAGCTTCAAAGTATTGCCTCGGAATTTTCATCTCAGCGATGCTTATTTTAGTAAATTTTTAAATGGTGTCGATATTTTAGCTGTAAATTACGTATACGCACCACAGCCAGGCCCATCTGTGTTCCTAGTTAAATCCCCAAACTTTTTGTCAACACTATGCTTTTTATATTAAAGAGGCAAATAGACTAAATGGGCAAAAACAGTTTTAATTTTTAACACTTTTGCTGAACTATGGGAATCTGTAATTGACAGTTGTAACTGACATTTGAATAATTGGATTAATACATGGGCAGCCCTTTCTGAATGTTGTGTCTTAATGGTTACAGACTGTACATACTAAGAATTTTTTGAGAGGAAAAGAATTACTAAATTATTTAAATTTTACTCCTTGATATGGAAAGTACACCATAGATGTCCTCTACGAGCCGCATTGGTTATTCTAACTCTAGTAGGAAAAATAATCAGATGGTGAAAGAGTTCATTTTTAATTTTGGAAATGACCAGTTTGCACTGAGGGCTGTCATTTATTGCAGCGTGCATCTGAAATGCAGGATTATTTGCAAGAGTGTAATGTTTTCACGATGCGCGTTGATTCAATTCTGTTGCACAGGAAATAAGTCGCACAGAGGCTTGGATCTTGTGTAGGCGGTACAGTACCTCCGTTCCATCAGGGGAGAAAAAGTGTCTTCAGAACCAAGGCGATGCTTGCAATGGTAGACTCACAAAGTTAGTTGGTTGGCTGGTTAAGTCCCTAGCTCTCCCCATAAATATATTGAAGGGGTTGGAGCAATGTTGAGGTTTTGGCTTGACTTAAATTGAACTGGCAAGTTAATGGCACAGAGACAGGTAGGAAAATATGATGCAAAGATGACTTTAGGAGGATAGAAAGAGACATGAATGTGTTAATTAGTGGGTAAGCAAAAAAACGGACGCAGTATAATTTGGGTAAATTTAATATTTTTTCAATTTCTCATATTATACTCTGTCAGGTCGTTGGAAATGGAGTAAGGTGGTATTTGTGTAGGAAGGAACTGCAGATGCTGGTTTTCACCGAAGATAGCTATTAAAGGCTGGAGTAACTCAGCGGGACAGGCAGCATCTCCGGATAGAAGGAGTGGGTGACATTTCGGGCCGAGACCATTCTTCAGACCCGTTTCAAGTCAAGCTTTTACCGCTCCCCTACTCAATATTCCTAAACAGAAATTATCTGATGATTATCATGTTGTACATCGGAGCTTGCTCCATGCGTTACATACATGACATCCACAGACTGCACATTTGAAGTACTTAATTGACAGTAAAATGTTTTGGGAGATCCTGATAGGAAAGCAAAAGACAAAATCCAAATGCAAACCTTATTCTAAACTCTGTTTTAATTCCTTGGTATCAATTTATCCACGTTAAACACGACCCCACATTATCCTGCAGGTTTATAATTTCAAAAAATCAAATTAATCAAAATATTTATTCATATCTATTGATTTCAAACTGGACCTTCATAAAAGTGAATCATATGAAGCAAATCTCTTGACTGCTGGTGTTGATTACTTGCGGATCTCGTGACTAGCATTACATCACTATTAGATTAACTCAGATGGTGCAATCAATATCACTCTCAGTCAGACTTTATTTGCAGCAAATTAAAAAAGTTTTGGTAGTATTTTATGTGGCAAATCTGCGGGCTGCTCACAGTTTTCTTCAGCTGTTACTAGGCATCTTCAGCGAATGACTCAACCATTTACAATCATTTTGAATTGTCAATATGATTCAAAAGGAATATGAACGCAGACGGTCGACTTTGCCAATAAATTATAACCAGTTGAAATATTCCAATTGTTTCTGTCTTGCATGCCTTAACTAGGTCTTCATTCATAACTAGGTCTGCAATTCGTAAAAAGTTGGACTGTACAGATTAACCTCAAGGTCAATGCATACTAGTTTGGGGCGGCACGGTGGCACAGTGGTAGAGTTGCTGCCTTACAGCGCTTGAAGCGCCGGAGACGCGGGTTCGATCCCGACCACGGGTGCTGTCTGTACGGAGTTCGTACGTTCTCCCTGTGACCATGTGGGATTTCTCCGAGATTTTCGGTGTCCTCCCACATTCCAAAGGCGTACAGGTTTATAGGTCAATTGGCTTGGTGTAAATGTGAATTGTCCCCAGTGTGTGTAGGATAGTGTTGGTCGTTGGACTTGGCGGGCCGAAGGGCCTTTCCCCATGCTGTATCTCTAAACTAAACAAACCGAAACTAAACTAAACTAGCTATCAAACACGATGAGATCTTAAAGGACTGGGTATTCTGCCCCCCCCCCTCCCTGCAGCCTGGAACTGACAAGCAAGTTCTACTCCGAAGATAGACACAAAATGCTGGAGTAACTCAGCGAGACAGGCAGCATCTTTGGATAGAAGGACTGGGTGACGTTTTGGGTTGAGACCCTTTTTCACCTCAGTCTGAAGATGGGGTACAGCCTGAAACGCCACCCATTCCTTCTATCCAAAGATGCTGCCTGTCCCGCTGAGTTACTCCAGCATTTTGTGTCTATCTTCGGTCTAAACCAACATCCGTAGTTCCTTCCTACGCATTTCTTCTACTCTGCAGCTTCGGACTGGAACCACAATTGAGGTCTCACTGATGACAGCTTGTGTTTACTTCAGAACAATTGAACTTTACTAAAATGTATGGTTTACTTTAAATTCTAATGGCCTGGAATCTGCTGTTTTAAAGATGGTCGGATGCTAACGCTTGATTTCCTCACATTTTAAGATGGCAACAACTTCAAAAAATTTCGCATCAATACACAACAAGAAATGCAGAATTGTGCAGAAAAGCCCATATTTCAATCTTCTCTATCA
This sequence comes from Rhinoraja longicauda, assembly GCF_053455715.1. Classification (NCBI taxonomy): domain Eukaryota; kingdom Metazoa; phylum Chordata; class Chondrichthyes; order Rajiformes; family Arhynchobatidae; genus Rhinoraja; species Rhinoraja longicauda. The sequence continues at coordinate 5,655,987 of NC_135958.1, read as the reverse complement.
TAACTTTCGACAGTCTTTCTTGTCAATGGTTCTGAAATCTTCTGCCTGTGGAAACATCTTAAAAATGTTACACCTTGTTGCATGATCTGTGCCTGAAATTTCATTTACATTTTGAGTCGCAGTTACTGCTTAGTCTCTGATCCTCATCTGAAGGAATTGTTCGACCTTCAGAAACATCTTTCAAAATTGTTGCATCATTTGTATGCTTAAGAAAAAATGTTTATCCATCTCTCCCTTAACATCACACCATTATTCCAATTTATAATTCATGCAATGCATTTAAAACATTAAACATTGCGCTTCTTAATTCCTGGTTTGCTGTTTCTCTGAGTGTTTCAGTGTGAGTGGTTGTGTAGCCTATTTTGTGAGATCACAGTCGCCCTGTGCCAGAGATTTCCTTGAACTGGACTAGGGTTGATACTGGGGATGTGTGAAATATTCACAGTAGACATCAGAAGATCTTAGTGGGAAGCTTTCATTGTGGCGTCTGTTGTTTTTACTGCGATCTGCAAAATAGGACACATTTTGTTTTGTCATATCAGGGTGCGACGTGTGCATAAGCTATAACTACATTTCATCCCCGAGAAGTAATGGCTATCGAAGTGGGATTTCGAGATGGTATAGAAACTGCCATTACAATCAGTTTAGCTTGTTGATGTTATAGAAATGAGATCAATCCACTCAAGACCGCTTATCCATGCTGATTAACGATCAGTTTATGTTTATGTTTAGAGATAAAGTGTGGCAACAGGCCCTTCGGCACACTGGGTCTGCACCAACCAATGATCACCTCTACACAAGTTCTACCCCACACACAAGGGACAATTCTGACAGAAGCCAATTAATCTCACAAACCCGCACGTCTTTGGAATGTGGGAGGAAACTGGAGCACCTGGAGAAAACCCATGCAGTCCAAGGGAGAGCGTACAAACTCCATATAGAAAGCACCCGTAGTCATAATTGATCCCAGGTCTCTGGCGCTGCAAAGCAGCATCTCTGCCACTGCGCCACTGTGCCATCACTGTTATCTTCAGCAGTGCTTCTCCATAGATGGGGGTCCCGGTGATAGTGCAGTTATTTCTGCTGATACCCAGCTCCAGGGACCCAGGTTCGATCCTGACCTCCGCTACCAAGTGTATGGAGTTTGCACATTTTCCCAGCGACCACATGGGTTTCGTCCAGGTGCTTTAGTTCCTTGCAACCTCCCAAAGACATACTCGTAGTTGAAATGGCTACTGTAAATTATCCTCAGGTGTGGGTTAACAGCAAAATGAATCACACAGAGTTGATGAGTATGTATGAGAGCTAATAAGTTGCAGGGCTGCAGGGAAATAAGGAGAGGGGAAATGGAACTCATGGGATTGCTTTCCTGGAATGAACCCAATGATAAGAACTTGCAATTAATTTTCAGGCAGTTTTGACATGTTGTGCAAGGCTAGAATGAAGTAGCCACCTTATGCTCTGAGCTATAAACATTGTTGTATAAAAGCATGCAGCCATTCCAAAATGTTTAAAAGCTGGGCTACGACAGTGCTAAAAATAGCCACATGAAATTACCTTTTATTTTTGCATGCACACACACCCCCCCAAAACTCCACTACTTCTGCCCCAAGAGTCACTAAAATAACCAAGCTGATCTTGACTTTGGACTTTAGAGATACAGCGTGGAAACAGGCCCTTCAGCCCACCGAGTCACGCCGACCAGCGGTCACCCAGTACATCAGCACTATCCTACACACGAAGGACAATTTGCAATTTTACCAAAACCAATTAGCCTACAAACCTGTATGGCTTTGGAGTGTGGGAGGAAACCGGAGCACCTGGAGAAAACCCAGGTGGTCACAGGGAGAACGTACAAACTGTGTACAGGCAGCACCCGTGGTCAAGTTCGAACCCAGGTCCCTGGCGCTGTAAGGCAGCAGCTCTACCGCTGTGCCACTGTGCTGCTCTGAGGAGCTATGTTGCATAAATGTCAATATCAGTTGATTTCCAACAAAGTCAGGTGTGCGACCAAGAAAATAAGTGGACAGAAAGCACAGATTTGATTTATTTTAAAGTCGTACATTCAACATCTGCCTTGATATTTTTATATGATTTACTACCCGCATTTACAGTGGATATTATTTTTGTCACTTTGGCACATTACAATGACACTTTCCTGTTGGTGCTTCACAGCGGCACCTGCAGTGAGCAAGAGATTGTAAGGACACCGCATTGTAATGATTGTAAGGACACGCACGATAATTTGCATGGCTTATTTTACTTAAATGTTTCGACATAGAAACTGAAAAGTTGACAGCAAGTATGCAAGAATATGCAATTTAATCATATTCTTTGCCAACTGCCTGTGATATTACATTTTAAGCTTAATGATTATGGCAATACGGTCTGCAAGATTTAGAGTTAAGACGTGTTCTATTGTGCTTTGTTCATGTTTGTTTTTGGTTGTAAAGTTGTCATAAGAATCAATGGCGAATAAATGGCAAATAAAAGTTACAATTGAAGGTGAGGTGACACAGACACGGAACTGTTAATAGAAACACGAGGAACTGCAGATGTTGGTTTACAAAAGGGACACAAAGTGCTGGAGTACCTCAGTGGGTTAGGCAGCATCTCCAGACAATGCAATATCTCCAGAGATGCTGCTTGACCCCATGAGTTATTCTAGCACTTTGTGTCCTTTTTAGGACATTTAATGTTTAGATTACATCTTGACTCTAAATTTTGTAGACAATATTATACAATTTGCTGTATTTATGTATTGTATATACTTACTGCACAATCAATAGTTATAATTGGAAATAATACAATAATTGTCACAAATATATATTTTGATTCTGCATTATAATTTAAGTTAATTATAAACTACTTAACACGTTGCATCAATTACCTGGTACTTTGATTTGATTTTACTAAAATCTAAGAGTTTTCTGTTTAAAATTATATTGTTACCCATTAAGGTAGCAAAAGTGAATCTTGGTTCTCCCTTATTTTAATAGGTATGCCGATGTTTTATTTAATGTTATTGCTGCCTTCAACTGTTTGCTTTTTAAAATAAATTTGGACCAGAATCAGAGATAAGGTAAATGACATTTTATTGCAAGTGGAAAAGAATAATTCCATTGTAAATTTTAATTCTCTATTATTTCAATAGATGTGCTGAATTAGGATTACATTGGATTATAGCATTACTGTAACATTAAAGAGATGATGGGTGACTCTTGGAAATGTACACAAAAAATCGTTGACAGTTATTCACTGGCAGCACACGAGGGCAGCAAGGAAATGGTACAGAATAAATAGATAGCAGGCTTCCTCCAGTACAAAGCAGATTCATTTCTGAGTTGAAGGTGGAAAGCAGACAACAAAAAGGTGTATTTTGAACTGATTCTTATACAAGAATATCCTAATATTCTATCCACCTAGAAGTCTCTCAAATTAAAATTCATTTGGTACAGAACTACTGTATCATCAAATACACGGATGTACTTATTCTTATACAGATAATTTTCTGAATTCAAGATTTTTGTTTACTTTTTCCTTCATGTTTAGAGAATTCCAGAGACTCTTATGTTTAATTAAATTTCATTGTAGCTTCTGCATACTCAACAGTAGTCAATTAGTCTTAAAATCTTTTACAGGCAGTTGGTTACTGAAACCCCATGTAAAATATGTCTCCCGTTTTTATCCCCCGTGATTATACTGTATTTTGAAGCTTTCCAATAGTCTGGTTTGTGTGCAGTTTTGGTCTCCAAATTTGTGGGAGGACATTCTTACTATTGAGGGAGTGCAGCGTAGGTTCACGAGGTTAATTCCAGGAATGGCGGGACTGTCGTATGTTGAAAGACTGGCTTGTGTACTTTTGGAATTTAGAAGGATGAGAGGGGATCTTATTGAAACATATAAGATTATTAAGGGATTGGACACACCAGAGGCAGGAAACATGTTCCCGATGTTGGGGGAGTCCTGAACCAGGGGCCACAGTTTAAGAATAAGGGGTAGGCCATTTAGAACGGAGATGAGGAAAAACTTGAGTTGTGAAGCTGTGGAACTCTCTGCCTCGGAAGGCAGTGGAGACCAATTCCCTGGATGGTTTCAAGAGGGAGTTAGATAGAGCTCTTAATGATAGTGGAGTCAAGGGATATGGGGAGAAGGGGGAACGGGGTACTGAATGTGGATGATCAGCCATGAACACGGTGAATGGTGGTGTTGGCTCGAATGGCCTACTCTTGCACCTATTGTCCATTATCTATTGGCTATTGGTTTGACAATTTGGCAGAAGTTCAAGGCTCATTACAATGGTGCAGTATGCTGAGAAACATTGCATTGAGGGAGAGAATGTATTGGATGGCTTAGATTATTGCCCTCCATTGTCCAGTACTGGGGGAATTCCACATCAAGTCCCAAGCAAATGCAGAAGACCCTTGCTAAATGCCAGAGAGCCACTGGGGCCACCCGAGATGCATTCCACTTGTTGTCCAATGTCAAGCTAAGAGCTGGCATAGAATCCTTGGTATTTACCCCACCAGTCTCCGCATCCAACGCATTATCTCCAACACCTCCGCCACCTTCAACATGTCTCCACCACCAGTCATATCTTCCTGTACCCACCCATTTCCACTTTCTGTAGAAGCCACTTTCTCTGCCGCTCCTCGGTTTGCTCATCCCTTCCCACCCAACTCGCCCCCTCCCCGGGAACTTTCCCCTGCAGTCACGGGACATGTAACAGCCGGTCACTACAACGTTCCCTTCCCTTCCCTAAACTTTACTAAACTGGGCAGCACGGTGGCACAACAGTAGAGTTTCTACCGTGCAGGGCCAGACACCCGGGTTGGATCCTGACTCCAGTTGCTGTCTGTACAGAGTTTGTACCTTCTCCCTGTGACCACGTGAGTTTTCTCCGGGTGCTCTGGTTTCCACCCACACTCCAAAGCTGCATCTCTAAACTAAACTAAACCGAATAGTATGAACATTGAATTCTCCAATTTCAAGTTATATCCCCTCCTGTCTTTCCCCTGATCATTACAGGAATGTTTTTAGAAATTAAAAGACAGTTACTTAGAAATGCAGCCCTGGGCCACAGCATAAGACTGCTTGCTCATTTTTTTAATCCATGGCATCATTCCTCTTTCTCCTCACTTATTTAATAGTGCCAGCGTAGATGCAAACAGCACAGGACCAGACGCCCCACCATACATCCTGCTGCGCATGCCCGTTCATTTGGTGATCATAACATATTGGTGCCAAAATTCATATTGGCCATAAAGTTGGTTTGGCCATAAAGTTGGTTGGGCAGAAATAGGATTGTGTCAACCAATCTACTTTGGCTCTTGATTCAGCATATGTTCACATTTTTAGTCTCTGTTCCTTTCATCTCACTCTTATTCACATTCTAAAGTTTGTGGAAATCCAAACAAAAGTTAAAACTTTTGCAGTCAGAAAATGTCAATATTTTTCTTCTTATCATTTTATTGCTGAATATTATCATTTCTTGATTTCTGTTACTTTGGTTGAACTTGAGGCTGTTGGAGGGTATACAAAATGGATCTCAGTTAATTGAAAGATTTAGAAAAAAATAGCCTCCAGTTTATTACATTGTAAAATGGTAGACTGACAATAATTTTCATTTGTTTGAATTGTGTTAAATTTTTTTGAATTTGTTATGTTTTAAGTGCATTTAAACATTTTTATGTTTCAATTTTGAAAATATTTCACTTATCTTTAATAGCTTTTGGCTGATTTAGTAGCTTTAAAAATATTTTGACGGCTGACTAAGTTGAACACATGGCTTCAGTATCTGTCAGACTTTACTTCCATTACAGTTCAGTTTAGTTTAGAGATGCAGCACGGAAACAGGCCCTTCGGCCCGCCGAGTCCGCACCGACCAGCGATCCCTGCACACTAACACTATCCTACACACACTAGGGACAATGTTATCAATTTTACCAAGTCTTTGCGTCTTTGGAGTATGGGTGGAAACCGGAATACCCGGAGAAAACGGGTCACAGGGAGAACGTACAAACTCCGTACGGACAGCAGGCATGGTCAGGATCGAACCTGGGTCTCTGGTGCTGTAAGGCAGCAACTCTGCCGCTGTGCTACCGTGCCACCCTGTTGCGTAGAAGGTTTGTCCTGCTCAGTAATTGCTTTCAAACTTTCACGGCCTGCACCCACTCCAACCTCATGATGGAGCGACTCAAGTCGTGCCTCATTCTGTCTCAATTTGAAGGTAGACACAAAATGCTGGAGTAACTCGGGGACAGGCAGCATCTCTTGAGAGAAGGAATGAGTAACGTTTCGGGTCGAGACCCCCTTCAGTTTGAGATAGTTTTCAGAAAGTACCTTTCACTGAGATATCCCAGGAAGTAACTGTAAACGGTGTGAAACTATTTTAATGTTAAAAAATGTTAATTGATTATTAACCACGCTTAAGGGACAGCCACAGGTGAATTGCTTCATTGAACATCAGAAATTACAATTCCTGGTTAAAAAATTCCTGGAGAAGACATTTTGTGAAATTACTCAGATTGCTTGTAGGTACTTTATATAAGTGCTTTTCATTGTAAGTGTGGGCACTGGAATTTATATGTGAAAAGTTGTTTCAAAAAATGCAAGAAGAATTGGGCAAAGGGAAATCACAAAAGCAGTGACAGGAAGTGATGTAAGCTTTGAAGTAAAGTTTTTAAAGTACTTCAAGTATTTAAAATGTTTTTTAATTTTTGGAGGAAAAATATGATATACAGAATGTAAAACTGTGACAGAGTTCCAAAATATAAATTAAAAATTAAAAAATTCATGAATATGAACATTCTTTTGTATAAACTCACCTTTATACCCAAGTTAATAGGGCCAAGGGTTTCAAAGTCAAAACTTTTTTATTGAGCGTATTCAAAATACTTAATTTTGCTTGGATGTAATATACACATTTTTATATTATACTGCATTATCATATCATATATATACAGCCGGAAACAGGCCTTTTCGGCCCTCCAAGTCCGTGCCGCCCAGTGATCCCCGTACATTAACACTATCCTACACCCACTAGGGACAATTTTTACATTTACCCAGCCAATTAACCTACATACCTGTACGTCTTTGGAATAGGTTTTTGCATTATTTTTTTCTTGAGTAGAAATTTGTGTTTATCAGATTTGAATTTGGTAATGCTCTTTTGAGGTGTATGTGAGACCTCTTGGAACGTAACTGTTTTGTTATAAGCAATATTAAATGACTTTAGACTTTAGAGATACAGCGCAGAAACAGGCCCTTCGTCCCACCGAGTCCAGGCCAACAAGAGATCACCCCGTACACCAACACTATCCGACACACACAATTTATAATTATTACCGAAGCCAATTAACTTACAAACCTGCAGGTCTTTGGAGTGTGGGAAGAAACCGGAGCACCCGGAGAAAACCCACACGGTCACGGGTATAATGTACAAAATCCATACAGACAACACCCATAGACAGGATCGAACCCAGGTCTCTGACGCTGTGAGGCAGCAACTCTATCGCTGTATCACTGTGTGCATGTTCAATGTATTGTCCACTCAACCCTACGCAAGCCTATCACAGATGCTAAAGTGAGTATACAAGGAAGCAGGACCATATAATAACAGTTAATGTTCTTTTGGTGTCTTTGGAGCCTATAATTAGACATTGCTGCCGGATGATACAATATTTTGTAAGCACCTTGAAGTTTAAATCAGCGGCAAATCTTGCTGGCTAAAGTTAGAGGTTTCAATTGGCTTAAACTTTGGGAATCTCGGACTTGCACACATGCACTGTTTTGCCCAGAAATGCAAGGGTGCTAAATGACTGAGACTGATGTTGGCACATATGGCACCGTTCAACTTTTTAGTTTCTGCGCTCATAAAGACTTACGATAATTGAATGATTTATCAAAAGTAACATGCGACCTGAAGCCCCACCTTCCACACCAATGTTAGAGAGCAAAACGAAGTGGGATTCTTCTAATCATTAGCCTGAAGGGTTTTTGGAAGATAGGAGACAAAGCTAACTGCACTCTTGACTGAGGTCAGTAAACTCATATCTGCAGCTTGGCGTGCTAATGCAGGTAATTTGTTCTGTATGGGATTATTTGCAAACGGGTGGCAGAGGAGAATGCAGGTTCAATGGCTGCTTTGAAAGAGTTTCTGATCTCATCTCATTGCCGTATGGTGAGTGGAGGTGAGATGCCATCCACAAAGGAGAATCACTTGCTACCTGGGGTGGTGTTAATGAGCTCAGTGCAGTTTTTGCTGGAGATCCAACAACAGATTGGCACAGGGTGAACATGACTGACTATCTGATATCTGAATCTGCGTAATTAAATCCTCGCCAAATTGCTCTGCTTTACAGTATTTGAGATTCTTTCAGCTAAAAGGGGGCAATTTACATTTCCCTCTTATAGTGCGTTTGGTTTTTATTCTGCTTTTCGCAAGAATTCACTGAAAATCTCTCTACGCGTGGCCTAACAGGGATTTACCGCGAGATTTCTTTTAGCCGCACAACATTGCTACTTTCTATGTGTGACTTATAATTAACAAAAGAGATAAAGTGACGAAACGAAGATAGACACAGAATGCTGGAGTAACTCAGCGGGTCAGGCAGCATCTCTGGAGAAAAGGAATAGGTGACGTTTCGGGTCGGGACCTGTCCTCAGACCCGATTGTTTCTTCAGAAACGATTGTTTTACATGCACTGACTCTTAAGGGTCGATGTTGTAGATGTAAAACTGTCTTGGGTAGAATTACTGAAGTGACTAGGAGGGGTAAACTATTCTGGCCATGATGGTATACCTCAGTAAGATGCCTCATGTATCGCAGTGAAATGTAGTGACACATTTTTAGTTAAAACAGGACTTATTTAAAAAAAACACTGAATTTGTGATATCCTTGTATATAAACCCCCATTTTTTTCTTCTTAAAATGGGTATCTGTTTGAATTTCTGATAATATTTCAAATAGTTCCGTTGCATGAAAACTAAAATTCAGGAGCTATTTTAAATTATGATAAGATTCGCCTTTCTCTCCGTTCCCTTCTCATATCATTATGTGAAAACATTAGGGCTCAATTTAATTGAGCTCCTTCTTCAGTGTCGCTTTTCTCCCTTCAATGCTCAGTGAATGCTGTTACCAAGAGAGATTTACTGTTTGCATGGTTTTTATGCTCTCAGATCTCGGTACCGTTGACATGCTGTGCCTGTATTTGCATTAGTGCTTCAATTTCACTTTGTTTATAAGGCTTTGAAATCAGGAGTACAATCACAAACACCAACAAAGTCTGTCAGCAATACTAAGATCTGTAGGCTTAAATGTCACACATGCAGCAACTACCGGCAAATGCTGGCTGGTCCAGCATCTTCAACAGTACGTAACGCTAAGTACCTTCTTTGTACCGAAGCATCAGCAGTCCTCGTACGATCTCTCTGCGGTTTGTGATTTATGTCAGCGATTTCTAGAATTTATTTTATAAATTTAATCAATTCCCCTCTGTTTCTTTAGTCTTAGGACATCTGCAACATATATCGGATTCATGTTAAATTGGACGCAAGTTGTTAGGGTTGGCTTGATGGAATAAAGGCCACCATAAAATATGTTCATATTTAAACCTGAGTCAGCTGAGATGAAGGTCTGTGTGGCAATGTACTGCACTTAGATCACAAAATCGGATCTTCACTCTGGAGGGATAATAATAGATCCATGAAATTGTACTATTCTGTTATGGAGATAAGGGAGTAACTATTGCCTTTGTAAATGAAGGCGTCTGGGATAATGATACGTTTTCCTTGACCCAAACTACAGATGTGAATCTAACAGTGTCGCATAGTGGCGCAGCGGTAGAGTTGCTGCCTTACAGTACCAGAGTTTGATTCTGGCTACAGGAATTGTCTGTACGGAGTTTGTGCATTTTCCCTGTGACCGGATGGGTTTTTTCCAGGTGCTCCGGTTTCCTCCCACGCTCCAAAGACGTACAGGTTGAGGTTAATTGGCTTCTGTAAATCGCAAATTGTCCCTGGTGTCTAGGATTGTGCTCGTGTAGGGGCTCATCGCTGGTCACACTGTATCTCCAAAGTCTAAAGTCACAAGAAGTAAGTAAAGGCTACTGAGAAGTGAATAAATGCATCTAGAACCGGTTTTCAGATGGGTAAACTTTACCTATTGCTTTTGCTGCGTGTACTTGGAGGGCCATCTGCCTTGACTACCCAACTCTCATCCGTCCTATTTATCTCACCAATCCTCTGTCCTGCTTGCCCATATCCCTCCAGAGATGCTGCCTGACCTGCTGAGTTGTGTCTCTCCCAAGATTAGGGCGGCACGGTGGCGCAGCGGTAGAGTTGCTGCCTTACAGCGAATGCAGCGCCGGAGACTCAGGTTCGATCCTGACCACGGGCGCCGCCTGTACGGAGTTTGTACGTTCTCCCCGTGACCTGCGTGGGTTTTCTCCGAGATCTTCAGTTTCCTCCCACACTCCAAAGACGTACAGGTATGTAGGTTAATTGGCTGGGCAAATGTAAATTGTTCCTAGTGTGTGTAGGATAGTGTTAATGTGCGGGGATCGCTGGGCGGCGCGGACCCGTTGGGCCGAAGGGCCTGTTTCCGCGCTGTATCTCTAAATTTCTAAAAAAAATCCAACACTTGCAGTTCCTTGTGCCTCCTCTGTTTTACACTTTAATCAAGAGCCAAGAGTGTTTTATTGTCATTTGTCCCGAAACAATGATATTCTTACTTGCAGCAGCAGCACAACAGATATGTAAGCATACTACTCTGTAAATACCATTATAAACAACAAAACATTCAGTATATGCATGTATAAAAGCAATAATAGGTCAAAGACAAAACCAATGCTTCCAAGTCTATGTTGTTCAGAGCTTGTTTGGAGGTTGTAATGTTTAATAAACTGTTGGTTGTAGGGAAGAAGCAGCTCCTAAACCTGGGCATTACAGTTTTCAGGCTCCTGTACCTTCTTCCTGACGGCAGGAGTGAAATGAGAATGTGGGTCACTCATGATGGATGCTGGCTGCCTTCTTGAGGCGGTGACATCTGTAGATCCCTTTAATGGTGGGGAGGTCAGTACCCCTGATGGACTGGGCAGTGTCCATCACAACAACAGTAGAAGCTTGGTTCCCACTCCCCCCTCTGTATGCATCCTGTGATTTGATCAAAACTCATTCACTATTGTATTCACGCCAACCAGTTCTTGAAGCCAAATACACCTTCCCTTTAAGTGAAAGTTTCAACTAATGCTGGGAACAAATACATTTCCACTCCTCCCAAATCCATGCTGAATTGCTCACCAATTGATGGTGGCGAATCTGTGGAATTCATTGCCACAGACGGCTAGGGAGGCCAAGTCAATGGATATTATTAAGGCGGAGATTGACAGATTCTTGATTTAGTAAGTCTGGGTTTATGGGGCTAAGGCAGGAGAATGGGGTTGAGAGGGAAGGATTGGTCAGCCTTGATTGAATGGTGGAATGGTTGATGCGCCGAATGGCCTAATTCTGCTCCGAGAGCTTATGAACATGAACTAATTCATCAGCATGACTTGTGCTGACCTGCCAATACAATTAGGTTAAGGAGGATACAACATGACTGGTGCCATAATTGTTATCAAACCTTGCAAGAAATAAAAATGGTAAGACCTGCAAACCCTCAACAGGTCAGTTAGCAGTTCTGGATGGTTGAAAAGGGTGTTAACATTTTGAGCTGACGACTTTTCACAAGATCGGTGATGACAGCAACCTTGGAGAAGTTATTTTGCATTGTTTCACATTGTTAGAATTAGTTTTGTTTATCACGTAATGAAACATTTAACGAAGTTGGCATGCCTACCACCATCTCAATTGCTTGTTTACAAAGAATGCAAGTACAAACCTTAACACAACCTTTTACACAGAAACCAGCCTGAGGGTTTAACCAGAGACATTTTACATATGAAAATTGAGCTGCTTTGAACTTGAATTTTTAAGATGAATGTTTGTTTTGTTTCCTGAAGGATCACCAGTAGGCTTTTCGGTTCCAAGCTTCTAAACCCTTTGATTAAGAGCCAGGATAAATGCACTGTGTTGGCAAACATAGGGCTCTAATTCTTCGATAATTTCAAACTGAAAATGAACTTGCTGCATCTCGGTAGACAATCTTTATAATATTAAGATTTGGTAAATAAAACTCACAACTGGCTTTGCTCAGTCTTGGATGTGCATTGGAAAATCTCTGAGCTAATTTTACATCAATAATTAGGTCAAGTTATCTATTCAAAACAAACCTTTTAAGAATGGAAGTTTTTTTTGCAAAACAAATCTCATGCCAACTAGATGGGCAAATCTTGGTGATCAGTAATCTGTTTTATTTATTTTTTAAAAAGTCTCCTACAGGAAAGGGCGGGATTTCTGCTCAAAAGCCGCATTATATTACGGATAACGTCAGGCAAGGTTGACTACAGAAAAGATTCATGAGATGAGAAACAATTTATTTTTTATTTTTTGGCGGAAGAAAATTATTTCAGATGAAGTTAGAATGTTAATGTTGCCATGTACCAGAGGATAGATTTAAAGGTCCACATTTCCACCCCATCTGTGCTTATGCCAATCTTCCTAACTTGCATTTAAGAAGGATCTCGACCCGAAACATCACCCATTCCTTCTCTCCAGAGATGCTGCCCATCCCATTGAGTTACTCCAGCATTTTGTGTCTATCTTCGGTGTAAACCAGCATCTGCAATTCCCTTCTACACTTTATATCTATTTGTCAGATTTAGTTTAGTTTAGCCTACTGAGTCCAGCGATCCCCGCACACTAACACACTCCTACACACTAGCGATAATTATTTTTATAGCTGAAGCTGTACGTCTTTGGAGTGTGGGAGGAAACTGGAGTACCCAGGGAAAGCCCACGTGGTCACGGGGAGAACGTAGAACTCCGTACAAGCAGCATCCGTAGTCAGGATTGAACCCGGTTCTCTGGCGCTGTAAGGCAGCAATTCTACTGCTACGTCACCGTGTGCCGCCCAACAATTTTATACTAGAATTGATGGTTGACAACGATTTGGCTCAGTCGCAGAGTGAGACTGAAGGCTGTCTGAAATCAACCATTTTCTTTCCACACGGAGGGTAGTGAATACATGGAACGGACTGCCAGGGAATCAGAATCAGAATCAGAATAACCTTTATTGTCATCCAAAAAAAACCCGTCTTTTGGACGAAATCCCATTACCCACAGTCCAACAATAAGAGCAATAAAAATAAGCAATAACACACACAATCACAAACCAACACAAAACAAAAAAAAGAAACGTCCATCACAGTGAGTCTCCTCCAGTCACCTCCTCACTGTGATGGAAGGCCAGAATGTCTTTTCTCTTCCCCTGCCGTCTTCTCCCGCGGTCAGGCTGTTGAAGTTGCCACATTCCAGGCCGCGCCGGACGGTGAAAGGTCCGCAGCGGGCCGACCCAAGCCCCGCGATTCGGGGCGGGCGAAGACGCTGCCGCTGCACGTCGGGGCGGTCGTGGCTCCCGACTTTGAAGCCCCCGCCGGGCAGAGAAAAATCCCGCGGCCTATTTCAGTTAAGGCCTAAAGTCAACGGCCTAAAGCAGTTGAGGCAGGTTCAATGACAACATTTGGCCAGGTACCTGTATAGGAAAGGTTGAGAGAGATATTGGCCAAACGTCAGTTAACAGGACTAGCTTGGACGGGGCATATTGTCCAGCATGGGTGAGTTGGTCCAAAGGACCTGTTTACATGCTGCAGGCACGATGACTGTGGCTCCTTTGAAGGGCAGGGCGAAAAACATAAAATAGTCACGTAATCCCTCCGACCAGTCAGTTACTATCAGCAATGTGATTAGTGAGAAGACCAAACTGTTTCCAAGGTCAGCCTCTTTTAATATTTTTTTAGCATTTACAGACTACAAGAAATTGCAAAGGTTTGTGGATGTAGCCCCGTCTACATTTCACACTGTCTTGGAAAAGCAGCCAACATAATCAAGAACCATTCACACCCCCGCCATTCCCTCTTCTCCCCTCTCCCGTCAGGCGGAAGAGAAAGACTTGAAAGGCACATGCCAGCAGGTTCGAGAACAGCTTCTTCCCTGCTGTTATTATCCTCTCATAAGCTAAGAATGTGGTCCCTATCTTCCAACCTACCTCATTGTGGCCCTTGCACTTTTTTTCCCTCTATACTTTATCTGTAGCTGAAACGCTATAACACTGTAACACTATATTCTGCATTACCCGTTTCACTTGTGTATGGTTTTTGTTACACGAATGATTTGACTGGATAGCGTGCAAACAAAGTTGGTCCACATGACAATAATAAACCAATCCTAATACCAATACATTCATAGTGGCTGCTGTTGAAGTGGTTGCTGTTGAAGGTGGAGTTAAACACCCACGGGAACCTAAATGCACTTTGAGGAAGGAAATAACGTTGCAGCGCCTGATCAATTGTAAACAAAACACATTTTCCTCCTGCATTTACGATCCTGCATTAGCTATTTTGTGCAGTGCCAACGTTACCCTTCCCTCAAGACAGTTTTGTTCCAGTACTCCAGATTCAGGGGCAGTTTCTTCCCAGCTGTTATCAGGCAACTGAACCATCCTACCACAACCAGAGAGCAGTGCTGAACTACTATCTGCCTCATTGGTGACCCTCGGACTATCCTTGATCAGACTTTACTGGCTTTGCCTTGCACTAAACATTATTCCCTTATCATGTGTCTACACACTGTAAATGGCTCGATTGTAATCATGTATTGTCTTTCTGCTAACTGGATAGCACGCAATAAAAGCTTCTCACTGTACACATGACAATAAACTGAACTGAAACTGAAGTACTCCTGTTGCTAAAAGGACATTGAGGAGAAATGTAACCTGTAACTTCACCCTGACATTATCGCCTAATTTAAATGCACACCAATGTTCAGGACCGTTGACTCTGAAATACAGTTGATGTCACAAAAGTAATATTTCCAATGATAATGGAAGTGAATCCAGTTCAATATCACAGTGAAAGTGCCTTAAAAATTACATAGACTTCCCAAGTCTCACCCCATCCTACAGCTTAAGTCTTGCAACACATTCCAATGTCCTAAGGTCCCAATCTCAATGTTTCTGGGGTAACTCAGCAGGTCAAGCAGCATCTCTGGAGAACAGGTATAGGTGACGCTTCGGGTCAAGCCGAAACATCACCTATCAATATACTCCAACGATGCTGCCTGACATGCTGAGTTACTCCTGCACTTTGTGTCCCTTTGTGTATTAACCAGCATCTGCAGTTCTTTGTTTCGACATGTTTCCCCGATCTCTAGGTACCACTCCAGTCTCTCCAGTCTCCAGCCATCCCACCAAACCAGGTCTTTGGTCTTCAGGCAGTCTCTCCTGCTGTCACTCGGATAGCCTGATCTCCAGGTATCCCTGCGTATCCCAAGGCTCAGACCACACCACGTCTCAGATCCTTTTCTAATCAGGCCTCCAATTGGTATCCTCTTTACTCCCCATCCCACTTCATAAGTTCATAAGTTGCAGGAGCAGAATAAGGCCATTCGGCCCATCAAGTCGACTCCACCATTCAATCCTGGCCAATCTATCTCCCCCTCTCAACCCTATTCTCCTGCCTTCTCCCCATAACCCCTGACACCTGTACTAATCAAGAACCTATCCCTGCCTTAAAAGTATCCATTAACTTGGCCACCACAGCCTTCTGTGGCAATGAATTCCACAGACTCACCATCCTCTGACTAAAGAAATTTCTCCCCATCTCCTTTCTAAAAGTACATTCTTTTATTCTGAGGCTGTGGTCTCTGGTCCTAGACTCTCCACAGGTGCAGCTCCTGAATGGACGTGTGGTGGAGTTGGAGAAGCAGCTGGATGACCTCAGGGCCATCCGGGAATACGAGAGTTTCCTGGACAGGACCTACTGTGAGGCTGTCACGCCAAGGGTCCAGGTCGAGCGAAGGTGGGAGACTGTTTCAAAGGGAAGTAAACATGGACTACAGGAGACCCCGGTGGCTGTGCCTAATGCAAACAGGTACACCCTCTAGGGAGCTGTCGGGGCAGAAGACGCTTCCAGTCCGAGCGGCAGACAGGTCGGTGGCTCTAATCCAGGCAAGGAGACTCGACCGGGGAGACCGAAGTCAGGAAGAGCCATAGTAGTGGGTGCCTCCATTGTCCGAGGTACGGACAGTAGATTCTGTGGCCGCAGGCGGGACTCGAGGATGGTCTGTTGCCTCCCTGGTGCCAGGGTTCAAGACATCACGGAGTGGCTTCAGAACATCCTAGCGAGAGAAGGTGATCAACCGGAAGTAGTTGTGCACGTGGGCACAAAGGACGTCGGGAGGAAGAGGAAGGAGATACTGCGACGTGAGTTTAGAGAGTTCGGAAAAAGACTGAGAATTAGGACGTCGAGGGTGGTTATCTCTGGACTGCTGCCTGTACCTCGTGCTAGTGAGGGCAGGAACAGAGAGATCGGGGCTATGAATGTATGGCTGAGGGGCTGGTGCAGGGAGCAGGGATTTAGATTACTAGACCACTGGGATCTCTTCTGGGGTAGGGGTGACCTGTACAAAAGGGACGGGTTGCACCTTAACAGAAGGGGGACCAACATTCTGGCAGGCAGGTTTGCTGGTGCTACACGTGTGGCTTTAAACTAAGTAGTGGGGGGGAGGGGTTGACAAATTGGGAATATGAAAATGGAGTTAAAGGGGAAGCGAATACAGGAGAAACTGCAAAGATTCCCATATCTAGAATAAATGGGAAGGAAAGTTCTAGATGGGATAAGAGAGTAAAGTTAGGGCCAGTGTGAGAGGGGAGGTGAATACCGAAGTTAAAGTGTTGTATTTAAATGCGTGAAGTATATAAAAAATAAAGTGGATGAGCTTGAGGCTCAGTTAGACATTGGCAAGTATGATGTTGTGGGAATTACAGAGACATGGCTACAAGAGGACCAGGGCTGGGAACTGAATATTCAGGGGTATACGACCTATCGAAAAGACAGACAGATGGGCAGAGGGGGTGGGGTTGCTCTGATGGTAAGGAATGATATACATTCCCATGCAAGGGGGGACATAGAATCAGGAGATGTAGAATCAGTATGGATAGAAATGAGAAATTGTAAGGGTAAAAAGACCCTAATGGGAGTTATCTACAGGCCCCCAAACAGTAGCCTCGACATAGGGTGCAAGTTGAATCAGGAGCTAAAATTGGCATGTCGCAAATGTAATGCTACGGTGGTTATGGGAGATTTCAACATGCAGGTAGACTGGGAAAATCAGGTTGGTAATGGACCCCAGGAAAGAGAGTTTGTGGAGTGCCTCCAAGATGGATTCTTAGAACAGCTTGTACTGGAGCCTACCAGGGAGAAGTCAATTCTGGATTTGGTGTTGTGTAATGAACCTGATTTGATAAGGGAACTCAGGGTAAAAGAGCCATTAGGAGGCAGTGATCATAATATGATAAGTTTTAATCTACAAATTGAGAGGGAGAAGGGAAAATTGGAAGTGTCAGTATTACAGTATAGCAAAGAGGATTACAGAGGCATGAGGCAGGAGCTGGCCAGATTTGACTGGAAGGAGGCCCTAGCAGGGAAGACGATGGAACAGCAATGGCAGGTATTCCTGGGAATAATGCAGAAGTTGCGGGATCAATTCATCCCAAATAGGAGGAAAAATTCTAAGGGGAGTAAGAGGCACCCGTGGCTGACAAGGGAAGTCAAGGACAGCATAAAAATAAACGAAAAGAAGTATAACATAGCAAAGAAGAGCGGGAAGCCAGAGGATTTGGACTCTTTTAAAGAGCAACAGAAGAAAACTAAAAAGGCAATACGGGGAGAAAAGATGATGTACGAAGGTAAGCTAGCCAATAATATAAAGGAAAATAGTAAAAGCTGTTTTAGGTATGTGAAGAGGAAAAAAATAGTTAAGGCAAATGTGGGTCCCTTGAAGACAGAAGCAGGGGAATTTATTATTGGGAACAAGGAAATGGCAGACGAGTTGAACCGGTACTTTGGATCTGTCTTCACTAAGGAAGATACAAACTATCTCCCAGATGTTCTGAAGAAGGGTCTCGACCCAAAACGTCACCCATTCCTTCTCTCCTGAGATGCTGCCTGACCTGCTGAGTTACTCCAGCATTTTGTGAATAAATCCCAGATGTTCTAGTGGCCAGAGATCCTAGGGTGACTGAGGAACTGAAGGTAATTCACATTAGGCAGGAAATGATGTTCGGTAGACTGATGGGACTGAAGGCTGATAAATCCCCTGGGCCTGATGGTCTGCATCCCAGGGTACTTAAGGAGGTGGCTCTAGAAATCGTGGACGCATTGGTGATCATTTTCCAATGTTCTATAGATTCAGGATCAGTTCCTGTGGATTGGAGGGTAGCTAATGTTATCCCACTTTTTAAGAAAGGAGGGAGAGAGAAAACAGGAAATTATAGACCAGTTAGACTGACATCGGTGGTGGGGAAGATGCTGGAGTCAATTATAAAAGACGAAATTGCGGAGCATTTGGATAGCAGTAACAGGATCGTTCTGAGTCAGCATGGATTTACGAAGGGGAAATCATGCTTGACTAATCTTCTGGAATTTTTTGAGGATGTAACTAAGAAAATGGACAAGGGAGAGCCAGTGGATGTAGTGTACCTTGACTTTCAGAAAGGCGGTGGAGGCCAATTCTCTGAGTGCTTTGAAGTGAGAGCTAGATAGAGCTCTTAAGGATAACAGAGTCAGGGGGTATGGGGACAATAGCAGGAACAGGGTACTGATTGGGAATGATCAGCCATGATCACATTTAATGGCAGTGCTGGCTCGAAGGGTCGAATGGCCTATTCCTGCACCTATTGTCTATTGTCTAGTGGAAACATCCTCTCCACATCCATTCTACCCAGGCTTTTCGATTACCCCTTGCTACTTTTTCCTTCCTCTTTTCCACAGGCAATATGTTTTGTTCTGTGAGAATTCCTTGCAACAATCTATTAGCACTTTTTAAATGGTACAGATCAGGTTTGAGGCTCTGGGACCATAACTCTGAGTGTAGTCTTGAAAAAGGTGAAATCCCCCTCTCGTATTTTAGAAGGATGAGAGGGGATCTTATCGAAACGTATAAGATTATTAAGGGGCTGGACACGTTAGAGGCAGGAAACATGTTCCCAATGTTGGGGGAGTCCAGAACAAGGGGCCACAGTTTAAGAATAAGGGGTAGGCCATTTAGAACTGAGATGAGGAAAAACATTTTCAGTCAGAGAGTTGTGAATCTGTGGAATTCTCTGCCTCAGAAGGTAGTGGAGGATAATTCCCTGAATGCATTCAAGAGAGAGCTAGATAGAGCTCTTAAGGATAGTGGAGTCAGGGGGTATGGGGAGAAGGCAGGAACGGGGTACTGATTGAGAATGATCAGCCATGATCACATTGAATGGCGGTGTTGGCTCGAAGGGCCGAATGGCCTCCTCCTGCACCTATTGTCTATTGTAAACTTCAGCAAGGCTTCGAGATTTTCAGGTTTCATGAAAACATTGGATAAAACACAGCAGCAGGGCTCGTTCTTTCTACCTCCTTCCAAGGTAGGGGAAAAAGGCAGCAATAAATTTATGTAAGTGACATAACAAGGCCCCTTACATCAATTTTATACAGTTCTGTGGTTTATATATGAGAACATCTTACACAAATTTGAAATTGGAATTCAGTTCCAAAAGATCAGAGGCTGATTTAAATTACTTCCTTTTATTACAAAATCCTGTCCATTGGAATTTAGTACTTTGTTTCATGATAATTGTTATCAGGCTATTACTAGAAACAATGACTTGTCAGCCACTATTAAAAAAGTGAAGGATCTTTGTGGGGCCATGTGCTATACATACGTTGGAATGCCTACATTGTTAAAACCTGCTCCAACATCTGCTCACAAGCACACCATTTATTGGCCTATTTGGGCACCACATGAATCCAACTCCTGCAGCATTTGTTGCCGGTCAAGTTTGGAGACACTGAGGGCAGCTGAAGCACTTGCTTTATACAAGCTGGGACTCAGTACTTTGTGATAGAGCGGCTAATGAACAAAAAAGTGTTTTGTTGCTTTCATGTCCGTCTGATAGTTCGATTTTCTTTTCACTTTCACTGCATTTCGAAATAGAATTGGCTTCTTACGCACCACAGCGAAGCAACAAATTACGTTGATAAGATATGGGGCGGCACAGAGGCGAAGCAGTCGAGCTGCTGCCGCACATTGCCAGGAGTCCCTGGTTCCAGCCTGACCACGGGCGCAGTCTGCGCAAAGTTTGTATGACCACGTGGGTTTTCTCTGGGTGCTCTGTTTTCCCCCCACATTCCAGAGAGGTGCAGTTAATTTGCTTAGAAACATAGAAAACAGGAGCATGAGTAGGCCATTCGGCCCTTCGAGACAGCACCGCTATCTATATCAGCCATGTGATCAGCCATGATCACATTGAATGGCGGTGCTGGCTCGAAGGGCAGAATGGCCTACTCCTGCACCTATTGTCTATTGTCTATATACTAAAACTCTCGTTTGTTATCTTGTTTGTGACTGAACTTCAGCCAAAACGGTACACGATAGCGCAACAATTTTAGGCTCACCTTACTCACCATTGTCACTTTAGTGATAATGCAAGTAGTTTTATTGAAATCGGTGTTATATTTTTAAAGTTATTCACATTTTAAAGTTTAAAAGGAAGGGAGGGGGAGGGGAGGAGGGAGGGGGAAGGGGGGAGTGGGGGAGAAGGGAGAGGAGGGGGGGTTGAGGAGAGAGGGGAGGGGGGGAGGACAGAGTGCTGCACCAATGCAGGAGAGGTTTGGGCCCAACGGGTCCACTTTGTCTAGTATATAACTAAAACTCTCATCTTGTATATATGTTCCCGAAATACAGCCAAAACAGTACACGATAGCACAACAATTTTAGGGGCACTTTACTCACCATTCGCCTGCGGTGTGCAGTATCAAGTTTTGTTCAAATTGTTGTGCTCTCGGGTACCGTTTTGGCTGTATTTCGGGAACATATATATATATATATATACAAGATGAGATCGCCATTTTGAGATCGCTGGAGTCACAACGGGAACCCAACGGGTCCATGGGTCATCTAGTTCAATATGATCATGGCTGCTTATCTAACATCAATACCCCGTTCCTGTTTTTTTCTCCGTATCCCTTTATTCCGTTAGCCCTAATAGCTATATCTAACTCTCTCTTGAAAACATCCAGTGAATTGGCCTCCACTGTCTTCTATGGCAGAGAATTCCACAGATTCACAACTCTCTGTGGGTGAATTTTTTTTTCCTCATCTCAATCCCAAATGGCCTACCGCTTATTCTTAAACTGTGACCCCTGGTTCTGAACTCTCCCAACATGGGGAACATTTTTCCTGCATCTCGCCTGTCCAATCCCTTAAGAATTTTATATGTTTCTATAAGATCCCCTCCCATCCTTCTAAATTCCAGTGAATTTAAGTCCAGTCGATCCATTCTGTAAATTCCCCCTTGTGTGTAGTGGCATAACATGGAACTAGTTTAGTTTAGTATAGTTTAGTTTAGAGGTACAATTTGGAAACACGCCCTTCATCCCACCAAGCCCACACACTGACCACGATCACCTACACACTAGTTCTAAACTGCATATTAGGGGCTAGTTACAGAAGCCAATTGACCTACCGAAGGGCCTGTTTCCGCGCTGTATCTCTAAACTAAGCTAAAATGAACTGCAACGCAGCCAATAAAAACTGCTGCATAATGCACACACACCCTTGTTCCAATATGATGGCTATTTCCCCATTGTAGGTTGCAATGCGGAACAAGGAAGTGCTCATAAGTGATAGGAGCAAAACTAGGCCATTTCACCCATCGTCTACTCCGCCATTCAATCATGACTGATCTAACTAACTTTGCCACTCAACCCCATTTTCCTGCCTTGTCCCCATTGTATTTACCCGTCAATGGATATTTTTAAGGCAGAGGTAGATAGATTCTTGATTAGTGCAGGTGTCAGGGGTTATGGGGAGAAGGCAGGAGAATGGGATTGAGAAGGAAAGATAGATCAGCCAGGATTGCATGGCGGAGTAGACTTAATGAGCTAAAGGGCCTAATTCTACTCCTCTCACATGAACTTATAACATCTATTCTCTCATCGTTGGGTGAAAACCATGTGTACTTCCCAGTCAGCTAGTCCAGATTGCTTCTTTCATGTCCATGTAGTCCAGTTCTCAGCTGAATCCCCATCTTAGCTTAGAGCTCTTTTCGTAAATGTTCACTTTGACAGTAATAAGTCAGCATTTAAACTTGATACCATGCTCAGCATGGACATTGTGGGCCGAAGGGCCTGTCCCTGTGCTGTACTGTTCTGTGAAGAATCCATCCACTAACCTGATTGCAATTGTACGGAGGGATAATCGCCACTTCAGACCAGTAGATTCAGCAAACCAAGCTGGAAAGCGGTGGTGAAAGGAGCAAGGATGTGATTCATTCCTGTTATCTTTGTTGGTTTTGTGCGTTTCAGTTGACTTTGTCACATTTTTATCTTCTTTAAATCTTTTATCATTATGTACCCTGCATTAAAAGCTTTTACGGTACTGGAGCAGGGATAATGCAGTGGCCTGAAAGAAAGAGACACAATATAGTGCGTGTCCCTATTCACCCTTACTCAATATTTGCATGTAACCTGGGCCTTGCCTACGCAGCGATTCTGTTTAAAAACGGGTAGAAATGTAATGCATTTCCAATAGTGCATTCATTAGTTTCTAATGTTAGAAATATAGTTCACTCCTGTTTGAAAACAGGCACAGTGGCGCTGCGATAGAGTTGCTTACTTACAGCGCCAGAGACCAAGGGTTCGATCCTGACTATGGGTGCTGTCTGCATGGAGTTTGTACGTTTTCCTTATTGCCGCGTGGGTTTTCTCCGGGTGCTGTGGTTTCCTCCCACGTTCCAAAGACGTGCAGGTTTGTAGGTTAATTGGCTTCTGTCAATTGGCCCTAGTGTGTAGGATAGCAATAGTGCATGGGTGATTGCTAGTCGGCGCTGACTCGGTGGGCCGAAGGGCCTGTTTCCACGCTTTATAAATAAACAACTTTTTTTCAAAATTAATGCGTTGTCACTGTTACCCCTCAGTCTCTCATCTATTTTAAGGGCCTGTTTCCACGCTGTATCTGTAAACTAAAAACGAAACTAAAAACGAGCTTAAAGTTGCAGTCTTTATAGACTGAAATAGCTGTGTCACTCAAAAAATGCGATTAATGCAACTGATTTTTAGCACCATTATCAGGAACATCTTAATGTGACCATTAATAGTGTGCGTTGCTTGAGTGATACCAGGTGGTGTGTCGATGACCACGGGTCAACTCTGTCGTGCATGGTTGGAATCGTTCCACAATGCCATCTTCTGTCGTGTTGAAGAAGCAAGTCGTGGTCTTGTGGACTGGTAACATGGTGGAAAGGAGGAGGAATGGGCTCGGGGGAATGGAAGGGGGACTCCAATGTTCAAAACCTTTTCTATGCTTTGTGGCCAGGAATGCGTTTGACTGGTTCCTGGCTCAGTGATGATGCTGAAGAAAGCTCATCGTGGGCGACACCGTGGTGCAGTAGCAGAGTTGCTGCCTCACAGCGCCAGAGGCCCGGGTTCAATCCTGACTGCAGGTGCTGTCTATACGGAATTTGTACGTTCTCCCCATGACCTGTGTGGGTTTTCTCCGGGTGCTCCGGTTTACTCCTGCATTCCAAAAACGTACAGGTTTGTAGGTTAATAGACTTGGTAAAATTGTAAATTGTTCCTCGTGTATCTCTAAACTGAACTGGAACCAAATTGTTATTGAGTAAGAACATGACAACGGGCCAGATTGTACTCAGGAGCTGTCTCTTTTGAGTTGAGGCTTGGCTCCCAAAGGCAACCCAAGAGGTGGAAAGACCCACGAGCAATAACTCGGATTCAGACAATGGATTTGGCCCCCGGCAGATGTTTCAGCATAATTCTTGAGCTACGCAAAAAAAGAAAGATTCTGGCTCCTGACATAATATTTAAATAAACCTACAGAAAAGTTGGACTCAAACAATTCATAAGCAGGGGGAGCAGAGTTAGATGGGTGAGGGAATTGCATGTTTGGAAGGTGAGGTCGGAAGAGATCTTTTGTGGAAGCAAGAGAGAACAGCATGGTGGCGGGATTTACAGAGATGACGAGTCTATAATCGTCTCTGTCAGATGAGTGATGGAACAACTGAACATTCGTTTGTTGGAGTGAAAGAAGAAAACGATCATAAATACACAGGACAATATTTGCATTTCAGTTCGGTGGAGATTATTGGCCCAAAGGAAAAGATAACATCGTTGAGGGATGAGCACAAACCTGGAATAGTTTGGAAGAATCTCTCCATCATACAATTGATTTATTGATTGATTGATACTTCATTGTACTTGGTACAGTGAGATTCTTTGTTTGCATACAGTACAAGTATGGAAAAGTCGCCACTTAAAGGGCGCCGACCACGTTTCGAAAGTATTCAATATAGTCTCTCGAGAGGAAGCCGAAGATCTCGGAGAAAACTCACGAAGGTCACTGGGAGAATGTACAAACTCCGTACAGTCAGTACCCTCAGAAGGCAGTGGAGGCCAATTCTCTGAATGCATTCAAGAGAGAGCTAGATAGAGTTCTTAAGGATAGCGGAGTCAGGGGGTATGGGGAGAGGGCAGGAACGGGGTACTGATTGAGAATGATCAGCCATGATCACATTGAATGGCGGTGCTGGCTCGAAGGGCCGAATGGCCTACTCCTGCACCTATTGTCCATTGTCTACCCGTAGTCAGGTTAAAACCCAGGTTTCTGGCACTGTAAGGCAGCAACTCTACCGCTGCACCACCCTGCTGCCCAAATCACTGTTAACTCTTTTATTTATTCCTTTGTGCTTTTATTTTCCAAATATGTTTGTTCGGTGCTTCATCGAATGGCTTCTGAACGCCGCCATCTCTGAGATTGCATTCTCACATTCTCATATGGCTTTGTTTTGAGCAGACACACTTTCACCCTTGCCTTCAAATTCAACAATATTGTTTCCCCGAAGAACATCTCCATCTGTTGTACATTAGAACTGAAGGGGTCGTGTGATTCATCATAAATGCCAAAACTCCCAAAAGAAGTTGGAAAATAGTCTGAGTTGCCATCTTACACTTCTCCTGCTTATAAGGTTTACGCTCTGCTGATAGCACTTCACAGCGCAGCTCCGAAACACACCGGAGGCAGCTCTTGCACATTGCAAAGCGCTCAGTGTGTGCTAACAAGTACTTGTTGAAGAATGTAACCAATGTTACAGTAATGTTATGTCAGCGCAATGAGCATGCTGCAGATAGCACAGCCATGCGGCCGGGTGACCCCCGGTGGGAGCGAACCCTGGGCAAGAGGCACGGTGGCGCAGCGGTAGAGTTGCTGCCTTACAGCGAATGCAGCGCCAGAGACTCAGGTTCGATCCTGACTACGGGCGCCGTCTGAACGGAGTTTGTACGTTCTCCCCGTGACCTGCGTGGGTTTTCTCCGAGATCTTCGGTTTCCTCCCACACTCCAAAGACGTACAGGCATGTAGGTTAATTGGCTGGGCAAATGTAAAAAAATTGTCCCTGTGATAGTGTTAGTGATAGTGTTAGTGTGCGGGGATCGCTGGGCGGCGCGGACCCGGTGGGCCGAAGGGCCTGTTTCTGCACTGTATCTCTAAATCTAAAAAAAATAAAATAAAATCTCTCCAATGTGTGCTGCAGGTGCCTTGCTCTCCTGGGGCTTGTGTTTTTACAGACTAGCAATCTCTACGGAGTGCTGAACAGCAGGGGGTGGAACCCACTTTACAAAGATTTCACCATTGTCACAACCAGAGAGCAGGGCTGAACTACTATCTACCTCTTTGGTGACCCTCGGGCTATCCGTGATTGGACTTTGCTGGCTTTACCTTGCACGAAATGTTATTTCCTTATCATGTATCTGTGCACTGTAAATGGCTCGATGGTAATTGCGTATTGTCTTTCCACAGACTGGTTAGCACACAACAAAATCTTTTCACTGTACCTGGCACACGTGACAATAAACTAAACAGAAACTGAAACTGAACGAAAGTCGACACAATAGCACACCTGATAGCGTCGCTGCCTCACAGCGCCAGAGACCTAGATTTGATTCTGACTTTGCATTTGAGTCTATGTAGAGTTTGCACGTTCTCCCTGACCGCTTGCGTTTTCTCCTGATGCTCCGATTTCCTCCTACCTCCCAAAGACGTGTGGATTTGTAGGTTAATTGGCTTCTGTAAATTGCTTCTTGTGTATAGAGAGTGAATGAGAAAGTCGGATACCATAGAACGAGTGTGAACGGGTGATCGATGGTCGGCGTGGACTCGTAGGGCTGAAGGGCCTGTTTCCATGCTATGCCTTTTAATCAATCAATCGATCTCCCTGTCTTCATGCCTGCGAAAACTGTCTAAACCTCAGAGGCCCCCAGGCCAATGTTAGAAAGCACACTCCCTCATTCATTGTTCCAATGGTGAAAACAATTTTGATAAAATCTATTAAATTAACATGTCAGAAAAAGCTGCACGAGGAGAAACGTTTAATGGTCGTGTTTGAGATTACTACTAACATCCACTGTATATTTTTGGAAGATTTCAACTGAAAGATTCGATTGAAAGGAAAATGAGAAGGGCATACGTATCTCCCAGGGTTGTCGATCAGAAGGATTTTACAGGGACAGAGCAGGGGCAAGACCATGAAAGGACATGAAAGATGAGAATCTTTAAAACTGACAACTTGCGCAACAAGTGTACATTCACAAACACGAGGGACAGATGAAGGACATTGGCATGAGTTAGGACTCAGGAAAGAAGCTTTGAGGATGACCTCAGATTATCAGACCAAGAGAAAACAAAGTGCAATCACCTACTGTATATGTAATCATTCACAAAATGCTGGAGTATCTTAGCAGGTCAGGCAGCATCTCAGGAGAGAAGGAATGGGTGACGTTTTGGATCGAGACCCTTCTTCAGACTGATGTCAGGGGGGGCGGGACAAAGGAAGGATATAGGTGGGGACAGGAAGATAGAGGGAGAACTGGAATGTGAATGAAGAATGAGGGAAAGAATACAAACCAAAATGATCTGATTCTAAGAATGAAACTGTGGAAAAACAACATTTGAAGACCCAAGAGACTGCAGATGCTGGAATTCTGAGCAAAACAAAAGTGCCAGAGAAACTGCCGTGGGTTAGGCAGCATCTGCGGAGAGAAAGGAAAGACGATGTTTCGGGCAGGACCCTTCTTAGTTTAGTTTAGTTTTGTTTAGAAAAAGTGTGGAAGCAGTTCTTCAGCCCTCCGGGTCGATGCCGACCAACCATCACCCATACACTAGTTCTATCACACCAGGGACAATTTACAGGAGCCAATTAACCTACAAACCAGAGCACCCGGGGAAAACCCACATGGTCACATGGAGAACGTACAAACTCCACTCAAACAGCACCCAGAGTCAGGATCGATCCTGGTCTCTAGCTCTGTGAGGCAACAACTCTGCCGCTGCGCCAAGGTGCCACTCCCTTCAACAATCCTCCTTCCCCTCCTCATCTTCAGACTGATGGAGTAGAGGGGAGATAGCCGGTAGAAAGAGGCGAGGGGAAGGGGTGGGGCACGAGCTGTACGTGATGGGATGACCAGGACCTGAGGGGTTGATGAGTCAGATAGGGGAGAGACGGTTGAGATAGGAACCAAGGCTGGAAGACTTGGGTGGGGAAGACAAAAGGGTGCGATGGCGGAATTAGATAAGAACTAGAGGGGAAAGGTAGCGAGCAGAGGGGATCGGGGGAGGATCGGGTGCCTTTTGTAGAGAGCAGTGGGTCTTGAGCCGGTGGAAGAGGTGAAAGGAACTGAGTGACAGGACAGGGGGCAATGGAAACAAAGGTGTATATGATAGGGGTGGTGGAAAGCTGGGTGGATGAGAAGTGGAGGGGAGGGGGGCGGGGGGGTGCAGTTTACCTGAAACAGGAGAATTCAGCATTCATGCCTTTAGTTTGTCGGCCACCCAAGCAGCATATGGTGCTGTTCCTCCAACACACAACAAAACGTGTCACTTTTGCAAGACGCTGTACTGTAAATACACAACCCACCCTTAAGTCTTGTTCTTACATTCAAGATCCACAGACTTGCTCTTGACCTTCCAATTACTCCATTTGGAACAGCATTGATGTTGTAATAAATGTGGCAACTGGTCCCTCTTCTGCCATATCGTAATTTAGAGCTGTTAGTTTATAAGGTGCAAGTACAGACAGAGTGTTCATTACTACAGAGCTGACGGATTGTCAATAGAGCTGCTTTTTAGTTTGTTCTCCTCAGCATTTGCTGAATGTTTTGTTGCACCATGGGGAAATGTATACAACAAGATTATACATTGGAATATCAAACCCACATGAAGAAAAACCAACAAATGATAAATTATACACTCGCTGATATGTGACATGCTATCTTCTGCTATTAAGTTCCGGAGATAATTGGAATGAATTGTAATTGCAACCTGAGTTTTACCCTCTAATACATTGATTGTCAATTTTAATTGTAATGTACCAATCCCTAAAAATGTAATAAGCACTCCGCCCAATTCCCTGAACACCAATCATTTTTCCCGCACACCCATCTTTAACGCATGCCATTACCTGAACGATATGGATTCTCTGTGAACTGCCAATAAAGTTTTGAGCTTTCAACCAGCATGGTTGACAGAGAAGAGAGACACAAAGCGCTGGAGTAGCTCAGCAGGACAGGCAGCATCTCCAGAGAAAAGGAATAGGTGACGTTTCCTAAAGGAATAGGAAGGGCCGAAACCCTTCTTTCTTTTTCACACAAAGGTTGGTGGGTGTATGGAACAAGCTGCCTGAGGCTGGGTCCTTCCCAACGTTTAAGAAACAGTTAGACAAGTACATGGATAGGATAAGATTGGAGGGATATGGACCAAATGCGGGCAGGTGGGCAAGTTGGGCCGAAGGGCCTGTTTCCACGCTGTATCACTCTCTGACTATGACTCTTTAGACTGAGAGTTAATGGGGAGGGAAACTAGAGGCATGAAAAGGTACAGAACTAATCAGAGGCAGGGGCCTACTTGGAGTCGGCCTCATTGGCACACGTTGATGGCATGTTCCAATTTTAGCTTTGGAAAACACGCATCTTCATTTTTGCTTCAAAATGTCCGCCTTTAATTTTGAGATTCAGGAAGATTTCTTTGGAGCCCTCTTGCTTGAATCCGTTAATCATTTTAAGTTCCAAATGGATCGGTCGGCAACCTTCCTGTCACATGAGAATACTAGCCACATTGATGCCCTCGTTATTTACCCTTTCACGTCCCAGCAGCATTGCCGTATCTGCGCTCGACCCTCTGCAAAGCCAACTAATTTATCTTTCCCCAGCGTTGACATTTACAACTGAGCCCTGCACTCATTAAGACACCCAGCTAAAGTTTTGAACAATTAAGGCATCGCCTATTTTGTATTATATTGCAGCCTCATCGAGATGCCAAATAATATTCCATTTACTATTTTGATGACTTTTTTCACTTTTCTCTCCCCACCCCACCCCCTCCACAAGCTTTTTTGTGATTTGTTTCATCTCTTAAATATATTTCTTTATGAAACTAGCGAGACCAAACATAGACCAGGCGATCGTTTCGCTGAACACGTTTGTTTGTATGTACGTTTAGCCCCATAGCCCTCCAAATATATCTGTGCCCCTCTCATTCTGCCATGCTGAGCATCCATAGATTTATTTTCTCCACTATTGTTAACTTTACCTTCCGCTGTCAAGGCCTGAAAATTTCGAATTCCCTCTCCTAACCTCTTCACGTTTCTTTCTTTCATGCTGCCTTCAATATTCTCCTTAAAACCTATCTCCTTGACAAGAATTTTGGGCGTGTACCTAATATTGTAGGAAAGAAAACTGCAGATGCTGGTTTTCAATCGAAGGTAGACACAAAATGCTGGAGTAACTCAGCGGGTCAGGCAGCATCTCTGGAGAGAAAGAATGGGTGATGTTTCGGGTTGAGACTCTTCTTCAGACTGATGTCAGGGGAGGGGGCGGGAAAAAGATAGGATGTAGTAGGAGACAGGAAGATTGGTGGGAGAACTGGGAAGGGGGAGGGGATAGAGAGGGAAAGCAGGGACTATCTGAAGTTAGAGAAGTCAATGTTGATACCGCTGGGGTGTAAGCTGCCCAAGCGAAATATGAGGTGCTGTTCCTCCAATTTGCGCTGGGCCTCACTCTGACAATGGTGGAGGCCCAGGACAGAAAGGTCAGATTGGGAATGGGAGGGGGAGTTAAAGTGCTGAGCCACCGGAAAATCAGGTTGGTTAAGACGGACTGAGCAGAGGTGTTCATTTTTATATATTGTATCAGTTTAGTTTAGTTCAGAGATACAGCACGGAAACAGGCCCTTCAGCCCATCGAGTCTACACCGACCAGCGTTCCCCACATGCGCTATCCTACACACACTGGGGACAATGCTACGTTTACACCAATCCAATTAACCTGCCAACCTGCACGTCTTTGGAGTGTGGGAGGCAACCAAAGTCTCAGAGAAAACCCACGCAGGTCACGGGAAGAACGTGCAAACTCCGTACAGACAGCACCCGTAGTCAGGATCGACCCCAGGTCTCTGGCTCTGTAGGGCAGCAACTCAACCGCAATGCCGTCGTGCTGCCCTGGTTCAAATTCAATTTCGTTTCCATGAAATATCTTACGATGTTTTGTTATTGTTAAAGGTGTTAGGTAAATGAACATAACTAGTCCATTACTCAGCAGTATTAATGATAGTCAAGCTGAAAGTTGTTTTGTGATTTTTTTAAAAATTGCTGTTTTATAATGAATGTCACAAAATCCCTACTTCAGAGCTTACAGAAGTGATAAAAAAATATTTGTATCACAGTATTTTAGTTTAGAATAAGAAATAATTTTAATTTTATGCTTTTTTATGACAAAAATATGAAAGTTCTATTTTGGATCAATTCATTAACTCTGAGTTGTCAAATTCAATCATTTAGAAGATATTTGCATTTGTCGTCTCCTTAACTACATAAAACTGGAACTTTATTTTCAACTTTTCTGGGGATGGGAAATGATTTGCAACATATTTTTACGTTAATTTTTATTGGTAGTTATCTAGTTATATTTGCA
Organism: Rhinoraja longicauda; assembly: GCF_053455715.1. Taxonomy (NCBI): domain Eukaryota; kingdom Metazoa; phylum Chordata; class Chondrichthyes; order Rajiformes; family Arhynchobatidae; genus Rhinoraja; species Rhinoraja longicauda. The sequence goes on along the minus strand of NC_135958.1, from coordinate 5,624,823 downwards.
TGATCATCATGCATTTTCAAAGCATTTGGCAATGCTCTCCATACATGTTCAGGGCAAATAACCTTTGAAAATAAGGGCAACACAATGGCATAGTGGTAGAGTTGCTGCCTTACAGCACACAGAGACCTGGGGGATTGTTCCCGATTACGGGTGCTGTCTGCACGGAGTTTGTACGTTCTCCCTGTGACTGCGTGGGTTTTCTCTGGGTGTTCTGGTTTCTTACCACATTCCAAGGACGTGCAGGTTTGTCGGTCAATTGGCCTCTGCAAATTGTGTGTAGAATAGAGCTGGTGTATGGGTGATCGATGGTTGACACGGACTCAGTGGCTGAATGGCCTGTTTCTGCACTATTTCTTTGGAACTAAAACTAAACTGTACCGATTTTCTTTACATGCAAAGATCACTATGTGTAAAAAATACAACTAATTAAGAATTTCTGTTGGAATAGTTTGGGTTAAATGTCAGTTTCTCCTTTCCATGAACAGTGTGATACCTATTCTTGGGAAATGGAATCTGTTGTCACTTGAATATCATTTATCTATATTACCATGGATTTAGGTACACCGTAGAAATTATTTTACCACTTTCTATGTAAGAATAATGCAAGAAATGTCATCATTTAATTGGTGAGATATGGAAATATATTAAGCATAAAGTTTGGTTATGCAATTTAACTGCACAGGTCTGGACAGTCAAGGGGCTCAGCATAATTTTGTTTTGCAACTATCTGCCATGGCAGCTTGGCGCAGCGGTAGAGTTGCTGCCTTACAGTGTCAGAGACCCGCGTTCGATCCTCGCTATGGGGGCTGTCTGTGTGGAGTTTGTACGTTCTCCCTGTGACCCTTGTGGGTTTTCTCCAGGTGTTCCAGTTTCCTCGTTCACTCCAAAAATATACAGGATTGTAGGCTAATTGGCTTTGGTAAAAACTGTTAAAAAAAAATCTCTAGAGTGTAGTATAGTGCTAATATATGAAGAAGGGTCTCGACCCGAAACGTCGCCCATTCCTTCTCTCCTGAGATGCTGCCTGACCTGCTGAGTTACTCCAGCATTTTGTGAATAAATACCTTCAATTTGTACCAGCATCTGCAGTTATTTTCTTGTAATATATGGGGTGATCGTTGGTCGACTCGGACTCGGTGGGCCGTAGGGCCTGTTTCCGCACAGTATCTCTAAAGTCTAAATGTCAGCAGCAGTTAGAGCACAGCGATGCTTCTGGATTAAGAGGTGCAACTTAACCTGACATATCAGTAGGCTCAGGAATATCATGGGGTGTATTGGAAAGCTTCTGAGGTCTGGGGTCTAAACCTTAGGAGAGATAAGATCTATTAGGGGGTACAGGTTGTTGGTTCTGTGAGAGTGGATCGTGAACATAAAAGGTAGGCATTGTTTAGTTTTATTTTTGTTTAGATTAGAGATACAGCACAGAAACAGGCCTTTCAGCCCACCGAGTCCGCACTGACCAACAATCCCCGCACATTAACACTATCCTACACACACTAGGTACAATTCACATTTACACCAAGCCAATTTACCTACATACCTGTACGTCTTTGGATTGTGGGAGGAAACCGAAGATCCCGGAGAAAACCCATGCGGTCATGGGGAGAACGTACAAACTCCGTACAGACAACACCCGTAGTCGGGATTGAACCCGGGTCCCTGGCGTTGTAAGCACTGTAAGGCAGCAACTCTACCGCTGCGCCACCGTGCTGACTTGCCCAAAGAGATCCCAAAATGGTGTTGCACTATTCCAACCTAGTTGCCCCTCGGTGTTCCAAAAGGACCATTGCACAGGAAATCCTGTGTATTGTTGGCAAGGAAATTGCATTAGTTTGCAAAGGTGAATCACCCTGAGAAGTGCCCTGGTGAATTTCCAGAGTAAGGCGAAACAAAAGAAAAACTGGTCATTATCGCATTCCAATATTGACAGTCAGTTTTCACCTACATAATATTGCAAATATTGGTTTCCAATTGAATTTCGAGGCAACATTGTCTTAAAGCAGCTGATTTGCACATAGATTTTTCTGCACCCCAATATTACCGCTACAATGTTGGATCCTATGCCTTCATTATAAAATGTACAGTGAATGATATGCTGTCAGATCAGTTGATTAAATTGTTTTCTGAAAGGCGAGCTTACGTAGATTGTGGCACCCATTATGTTTTTATTTAGCCGTGCTTTTGGAGCTGATTGAAAGTTGCTGAAAACGGGATGTGTGATAAATTTCCATTTTGAATTATTTAAATCCGAGCCATGGAAATATATCAAGAGGAAGGAATATGGTGGTGGTGGTGTCATCATTTATATTCTGATAGAGCTGCTGTATTCCATTGCTGGGATCAATAGAAATCATTGCAGTAATCATATATTGATGTTTCTAGAATATACTCCATTTAAAACATTTTATCCCCTTGAGTGGGAGCAGTGCAGGCCATGAAAGGAGTTAGTAGACTCCTTGACCTGAGCAGCAGTATAAAATCGATTAAGGCTGCAAAAGTAAGTCACAGAAAGGTTAATCCTTGTTGGTCAAAAATGCAATTACAATATACATTAGTGTTTTTGTAAAGTATTAAGGTTACAATAAGTTAATTAGTAGCAGTTTCTCATCCCATGCTATTTCAGAAAAAAAGAAGATATTATTGATTATCATATAAACGTTACAAATACTTTGTGGCATTTGATTACTTTTCCTATTTTCTCACAGACTGGGAGTGATTAAGGAGTCATACCATAGTCAACCATTTAAAGCATCGGGTGAAAAAAAGGCTACCGAGTAAATCATTTAAAAAATATTCCTGGTTGAGAATAGAATTACTGTTGGCTCAAATTCAGACATGCCCTTGGTTATTCACTTATAGTGGGGATGTATAGATATTTTGTACAGTCACCGGGCAAAAGTTTTGCTTATTTAGAAATGGAAATGAAGGTGTTTGGTAGAAGATTAAGTTCTTTGCCATTTTTTTTAGATCATTTCATGTAGTGAGTTAATTATTTTAAAAATCCATTTGAAACTATTGTGTTTGTGTTCGGGATATTTGTAATCATGGCCTCCCATTATCTATTTGTATGTCATCAGTGGCTTTTCACAGTAAATGAATTTGATAAAAGAGGAGGTACATGCTGGTGATTAACTTCAAACTGAACTGTACTTGATACTTTTTTTTAATTTTGCCAGCAGCTCTGGTGTCTTTGTGCTTTAGGCAAGTAACTGCCTCACATCTAAGATAAAGCATCTTATCTGTCAGCAACACTTACGTGAATTAATCATAATTCAATAGACTACCTGATCAAGATGTGAGATGCATGTTCACAATCAGATTTGTCTAATCTATCATGAGTTGACAACTGCTCGAAGCTGAACACTAAACTTGACTTTAACACCTGTTTTTGATCAGTTTGCTACAGCCTTTCCATAAGGGTAACGTCCTTGATTGTAGCATGAGATTCAAATGCATCCACTTATTGAACAATAAGTGGTTCGGGTCAACACCAATGTGCAGTCATCCCCATTGTAATTTGTGAAAGTAATTGGCTGAGCACAATTGTAGTTCAGTCATCTTTGTAATTTTCACAAATAAAAGAGGTAAATAAAACTGACAAATTTTGAGAGATGATTTATGTTAACAGATGTAGTAATTGCTTTGGACTGGAAGGGTCACTAGGATAGAAAGGAGATAAATAGGGGGGGGAAAATGCTTTAACATAATAAATTACTTGAAGCTGCTTGTATCTACTGGCACACAGGTCCGACCTTTTTCTTTAAAAAAAAAAGGGAGCCCAGTTGTGCAGTGTTGGTGGTTATTTACGGCATAGCTTGCAGCAGTTAGCTCAATGTGATGCCATAAATGTAAGCTTTCACAGCGCATTGACATGTTTTTCTTGTTAAGTAATCTTTTTTTGGGAAAAGATACAAGATGCAATAATGGCTCCTTTGACGCTGGAAAAAGTTGGAGACACTTCAGTCAACAGAACCATAACATTAGTGGGGGGGGGGAAACAGAGACACCTGATGTTTTATGACAAGTACTACTTGACGTCTATTTAAGAAAGCTAACAAACTTCAGCTTTCCCGTGGTGACAGTGCAGGTAGAAAATGCAAGCTAAGAAAATAATATTGAAGTTAATAAGGTAGCCTGTGGAACTGTAGGTCATGCACTGACCTGATGCACCACAAAGGCCAGAATCAAGAGTACCCATGTGGTGTAACTACCCTGATCTCTATTGCAATTTCTCATTAAATACAGGCAAAGAGACAGAATTAGTTCAAGAGTCAATAATGTTTAATGGTCATATGGACTGACAACAGAACAATGAGGCTTATGTGTAACATATTTAACAAGCCTGTAAACACAATAAGCAGATAATGTGTACTTTATAATAAAGTAATAACCCCAGTACTAGTGCAAACAAAACCGCAAAATGTTTAGTTCTACCAAAGACAGTCATAGTTGAGGTTGTTGGGACAAAGCTATACTTGAACCTGGTGGTCATGGTTTTCAGACTCCTAAGATAGACACAAAATGCTGGAATATCTCAGCGGCACAGGCAGCATCTTTGGATGGAAGGAATTGGTGACGTTTCGGGACGAGACCCTTCTTCAGATTCCTATATCTTCTTCCTGATGGCAGGAGTGAGATGAGAGCTTGGCCAGGGTGGTGTGAGTCTTTGATGATACTGGCTGCCTTTTTGATACCCTTGAGACCCCTGTGATGGTGGGGCAGTCAGTGCCTGCCAGTACCAGTTCAGAGCAGTCAACACACTTTGTACATAATCTAAAACACCAATACAATTCAATTACTGATATTTTAGTAAACAACAAGTCTTTCCTTTTAACTGAAGGTATAAATAATGGAATAGCAAATGAAGCAAGTGCATTATAAGGGAGTGTATGAAAAATGCTTTAAAACTTTTCTTTCTACACTCCCGATTAATATATTTGTTTAATTGCATTTTTTTAATTAATAAGCTTTCTGGTTTTCACTCGAATGGTGTCCTTAAAATGTTATACCTATGTGCGTTTCCACCATACAATGGTAATAAGGTTCAGCCAAAAAAGTCCATTTACACCTCAGGAGACCAAGGAAATTCAGCATGTCTCCAACGACTCTTATCAACTGCTACAGATGTGCTGTAGAAAGCATATTATCAGGTTGCATCACAGTTTGATTTGGGAACAGCTCTGCGCGAGACTGCAGGAACTTGCAGAGAGTTGTCGATGAAGCCCAGTCCATCACACAGACCAGTTTCCCCACCACCGACTCCACCACAGGAAGCAGCCAACACAATTAAGACAGGCACAAAAAGCTGGAGTGACCCAGCAGCACAGGCAGCATCTCTGGAGAGAAGGAATGGGTGACGTTTCGGGTCGAGACCTTTCTTCAGACTGAGAGTCAGGGGAAAGGGAGTTAGAGATATGGAAGGGTAAGGTGTGAAAACACCGATCAAAGGGGACAATGCTCAAAGAAATGTAGAATGGTACATTGTTAGCTATGAGGAAGGTGACAACGAGGCAATATTTAATCAGGAGGACAATAAACTAATTGGAGAATTAGGATGGTGAAGGGACAGAGAGAGAGGGAAAGCAAGGGTTACTTGAAGTTAGAGAAGTCAATATTCATACCGTTGGGTTGTAAGCTGCCCAAGCAAAATATGAGGTGATGTGCCTCCAATTTGCGTTGGGCCTCACTCTGACCTAATCAAGGACCTTTTGTACCCTGGTCATTCCCTTTTTTCCCCATCCTGTTGGCAAAAGATACCAAAGTTTGAAAGCATAGAGTCATAGAGAGTCATAGAGTAATACAGTGTGGAAATGGGCCCTTTGGCCCAACTTTCCTATACCCACCAACATGTCCCATCTACACTAGTCCCACCTGCCTGCACTTGGTCCATATCCCTCCAAACCTGTCCTATCCATGTACGTGTCTAACTGTTTCTTAAACATTGGGATAGTCCCAGCCTCAACTACCTCATATGGCAGCTTGTTCCACACACCCACCACCCATTGTGTGAAGTAGTTACCACTCAGATTCCTATTAAATCTTTTTCCCCTTCACCCTGAACCTATGTCCTCTGGTCCTCAATTCCCCTACTCTGGGCATCTGGTAGCATGTACCACCAGACTCAGGAATAGCTTCTTCATCTCTGTTGCCAAACTACTGAATGGTCCTCCCATAAAATACGGGACAGTCCCAATCTTCCAACCTACTTTCCTTGCAGATGGTGGACATTTTCTCTGCCACTGTAAAACAAGGTCTAAAACTATATTCTGAACATTGGTATTTTTCTCTTTGCACTACCTGTTGTACTTGTCCATGGGTTGATCGTACTCCTCATGTATAGTACGATCTGATGTAATCGGGCTGCACACAGACAAAAACTTTTCACTGTGCCTCAGTACAGGAGACAATATTAAATCAATAATAAATATTGGGCAGAGTATTTAATTTTTTTTTTAAATCACATCTGCAAAACAAGGACAAGATGTGCTCATTATATTTGGCCTTAATTATATTTTTGCCATGTTAAGCTACAATTTTTCCAAAATAGTACAAGGCCTAAATTTCCATTACAGCATGTTATTTAAAGTGTTGGCCAAATGCTTTAAAATGGGTTCTGGGCCAATTGTGACACTCAAGGCCACTGGTGTGATCTTTTGGCAATACTCAATTAGGCAGCAAGGTGGGATCCCCCAAGAGTGGGACACTTATTCTTGTCCAGCGGCTAAGTCTCGCCGAGCCATCGGTCAAAGTATGCCTTCTGGAAATGGCTTTGGCTTCAGAAGTTGTACTGGAGTGTGCAATGCATTCTCTCCTGCTGTTCCAGGAACATTAATGGTGCTGAGCATTCCTGATTTATCTGTGGAGGAGATCATAAAAAAAAGAGTAAAATAACGAATAGAAAACCGTAGATTTTTAGCAGCATGTTACATTTCAGGTTTTGCAATAAAATAGTTCATGTTTTTAATCATTTTTATGACTTGATGTCATTATGTTTTCAAAACTTGGTGTTAACATTTTTAAAGAGTCAGGTCAACAATATTTCATGATTGTGCAATCTGTAGAGGAAAATTTGATACCCACGCTGTTAGTCCACATTTCTTTGGACTCATTTGCAGATAAAAGTTTAAAATCCGATTGGCACTGCCAAGAAATATCTGAGCTATGAGCAATGTGTTATGATTTATTATGTACTTATTAATCTTTACTATCTGGGTGTGTGTGTTACTAACACCTGGGTCATGCCGCTGGCAAAAAGAAATGCAATAACTTGAAGATGACAAACTGCCCGAATTTCGTGATCTGTGCTTGTTACAAATTTTCCTCTGCTTTTAGCATGTCCATGTGATGTTTATCACTATGATGCATGCACACTTACAGAAGGACATCAACTCTATCTTGGATGAGTGAGTTGTTCACTGATGAATTGCTACACATTTGGTTTTAGACACACTGACGGTGAAAACTCTTAATGTGTAAGTGCATGTCATAGAGTCATAGAGCGATACAGTGCGGAAACAGGCCCTTCGGCCCAACTTGCCCACACCGGCCAACATGTCCCAACTACACTAGTCCCAGCTGCCTGCGTTTGGTCCACATCCCTCCAAACCTGTTTCATCCATGTACCTTTCTAACTGTTTCTTAAATGTTGGAATAGTCCCTGCCTCAACTACCTCCTCAAGTCAAGTCAAGTCAAGTCAAGTCAAATTTATTTGTCACATACACATACATGATGTGCAGTGAAATGAAAGTGGCAATGCCTGCGGGTTGTGCACAAAAAGAATTACAGTTACAGCATATAAATAAAGTTAATAAGTTACTATTATTGTCGACAAAAATTTAGTCTCTGGGGTTATAAAAGTTGACAGTCCTGATGGCCTGTGGGAAGAAGCTCCGTCTCATCCTCTCCGTTTTCACAGCGTGACAGCGGAGGCGTTTGCCTGATCGTAGCATCTGGAACAGTCCATTACTGGGGTGGCAGGGGTCCCTCATGATCTTGCTTGCTCTGGATCTGCACCTCCTGATGTATAGGTCCTGCAGGGGGGTGAGTGTAGTTCCCATGGTGCGTTCTGCCGAACGCACTACTCTCTGCAGGGCTATCCTGTCCTGGGCAGAGCTGTTCCCAAACCAGACTGTAATGTTGCCGGACAGGATGCTCTCTACAGCCCCAGAGTAGAAGCAATGAAGGATCCTCTGAGACACTCTGAATTTCCTCAGTTGTCTAAGGTGGTAAAGGCGCTGCTTAGCCTTACCCACCAGTGCGGCAATGTGCGTTGCCCACGTCAGATCCTCTGCGATGCGGACTCCCAAGTATTTGAAACTGCTCACCCTATCCACAATAGACCCATTTATCTCCAGTGGCGTGTACGTCCTTGGATGTTTAGCCCTTCTGAAGTCCACAATCAGCTCCTTTGTTTTAGTGACATTCAAGAGGAGGCTATTGTCCTGACACCAGAGTGCCAGATCAGCCACCTCCTCCCGGTAGGCCTTCTCATCGTTGTTGGAGATCCGGCCCACCACCACAGTGTCATCAGCAAACTTGATGATGGAGTTTGAACTGAACCTGGCCCCACAGTCATGTGTGTACAGGGAGTACAGTAGGGGGCTAAGGACGCAGCCCTGGGGGGATCCTATGTTCAGGGTGAGGGAGCTAGATGTGTGTTCCCCCATCCTGACCACTTGGGGCCTGGCAGTGAGAAAGTCCAGGACCCAGGCACACAGAGGGGTGCTAAGCCCCAGTTCCAGCAGCTTCTCAACCAGTCTGCTGGGGACTATTGTGTTGAATGCTGAACTAAAGTCAATGAACAGCATCCTCACATAGCCCCCCTGGCTGTCCAGATGAGAGAGAGCGGTGTGTAGAACCTGGGAGACCGCATCATCCGTGGACCTGTTCGGACGGTATGCGAACTGTAGTGGGTCCATGTTGCGAGGAAGGAGGGCGCAGATGTGCTTCTTGATGTGCCTCTGGCAGCTTGTTCCATACACCCACTACTGTTTGGGTGAAAAAGCCACCCCTCAGATTCCCATTAAATCTTTTCCCCTTCACTATAAACCTACGAACTCTGGGCTTATACTTTAGTACATAAATGTAGTAGAGATATGAAATAATATTAGTGTTGAACCAAGGTAGAAAGTGAGATAACTAACTAATTTCCAAAAAAATATTACCACTAAATTTGAGGTTCCATGAAAGAGGGGTTAAAACTATTTGTAACTCTTTGGACCTTGATCCTTGCTATCATTCATTCAGCATTTAAGTCTCAGAACACACTTAATGAATACATTAATTTTGTACAAAACTGATTATACTTCTAAAGAGCGTTACTGTCTCTAAGATAAATGTTGGCTGCAGACTGACTGACTAAATAAATAATGACTTCATGTATGTATTTATCAATCCTGAAATGTTGTTTTAAATAACCACGGCTGATATTTTATGTAGCAAGGAAACTATTTGCTTTGTCAAGTGAACCCTTTTTAATGGGTAAGAATCGAGATTAATGGGACAAACAGCCAGTCAGTAAATAAACTGCATTTGATATTCAATTACACGCAGTTTCTATATGAAAATGTTAGTTCACTGTTTAAGTTTAGAGTCTTTTTCAAATTATAAAATACTTTTTGTCATAAATATTCAAAAGTGTAAAATTCTACTATAAAAACATGAATTTAAGTTGAAATTTCATTGAGGCAAAAATTAGTTTAATCCGAGAATGAATACATTTGTACCTGGGTCTCTTTGACTTTGGATATGTAATTCATCTTTTTGTTGTCAAAAAGTTTATTTAGTTAATCGCACAGTCTTGGTTGGAGATTTAAATACTTGTTATAACTCTTGCACTTTTTTTAATCAATTGTGCTGTTGCTCTTTTTGGTTTATGTCAAGGAGGCTGAGATAGGTAGATTTTTGATTAGTACAGGTGTCAGAGGTTATGGGGAGAAGGCAGGAGAATGGGGTTAGGAGGGAGAGATAGATCAGCCATGATTGAATGGCGGAGTAGACTTGATGGGCCAAATGGCCTAATTCTATCCTATCACTTATGACCTTATGGCAAGAACACATAACTTCAAGAATAGGAACATCCTGTTCATTCTCAGATTAAACTAATTTTTGCCTCAATGAAATTTCAACTTAAATTTGTGATTTTATAGTAGAATTTTACACTTTCGAATATTTATGACAAAAAGTATTTTATAATTTGAAAAAGACTCTCTAAACGTAAACAGTGAACTAACATTTTCATATAGAAACTGCGTGTAGTTGAATATCAAATGCAGTTTATTAACTGTTTGTTCCATTAATCTCGATTCTTACCCATTAAAAAGGGTTCACTTTCTGTAATTGTAATGGGGGGAACATGATGAGTTATGAGGATATAATTTAGTTTTATATGCTAAGGATCTCTGCACATCATTTTTTTTCTCTTGGTTATAACGACTACAAAGTAATTTTGTTTAATGGCCTTAACAATTGGTTACCTTACCAAGCTATTCTTAGCAGCTAGCATCAAAACATGCTGGTAGGGAAGTAGGGCAATATTATAAAAAGTACTGGTTTGAATACAAACACTTCACAATTCTGGGGCGGCTCGGTGGCGCAGCAGTAGAGCTGCTGCCTTACTGCACCAGAGACCCAGGTTCGATCCTGACTAGGGATGCTGTCTGTACGGAGTTTGTACGTTCTCCCCATGACCATGTGGGTTTTCCCCGGGTCCTCCAGTTTCCTTCCACACTCCAAAGACGTACAGGTTTGTAGGTTAATTGCCTTTGGTAAAGATTGTAAATTCGCACTAGTGTGTACAGGGATCGCTGGTCGGCCGAAGGCCCTGTTTCTGCACTGTATCTCTAAACTAAACTAATTTGTGAATCTGTGGAATTCTCTACCACAGAAGGTAGTGGAAGCCAATTCACTAGATGAATTTAAAATAGAGATTTGGATAGAGCTCTAGGGGCTAGTGGGATCAAGGGATATGGGGAGAAGGCAGGCACAGGTTACCGTAGTTGATCAGCCATGATCTCAATGAATGGCGGTGCTGGCTCGAAGGGCCAAATGACCTCCCCCTGCACCTATTTTCTATGTTTTTATGTTTCTAAACTAAAAGTGAGAAAGAAAAACTAGGGTAATGACAATAAGTGACTAGTGCAGTGCTTCTTAAACTCATTCACCCTTGAGTCTTTATCACAAAATTTCATTAACATTTTCTTATGTTTTTAGGGTAATTTTTGTCTTATTCTCCCTTGTGTATAATTTTATATATATTAAGTCATTCACCCTTCATGCACCCCTCTAGTTTCATTCATCCTTGGGTGAACCATTCACCAGTTTAAGAAGCACTGGTCTAGAGTTTATAATTACAATGGAGTAACAGGATAAGTTAATTTTTTTTAATAAATTCTTATTCCTAATATGTCCTGGTTCAAAAGTATGTAGCACCATAGAAAGAACTACAAGAACCTTTCCAAAAGTCGCAAACCATTTCAGGCGAAACCTATAAAAATGGAATTTAGTGATTCAATTTCACCATTTTTGTCCAAGAAACTAGAAGCAAGAAATTTCCACAATAGTTGAAATGGAATCTGGCATAATATCAGAGAAAGCTGGGAATACCTTCCAGAATCATCAAGCCAACTGTGTGTAGAGTCATCCAGCATGGAAACAGGCCCTTCAGCCTGCCTTGTGTTCTTCCATTGCTTTTGAATTTTCTGCTAAAAGTAACCGGGACAAGTAGGACAACTTAGGGCGGCCAGCGCCAGAGACCCGGGTTCGATCCCGACTAGAGGTGCTGTCTGTATGGAGTTTGTACACTCTCCCCACGATTACGTGGGTTTTCTCCAAGATCTTCTGATGTACAGCTTTGCAGGTTAATTGGCTTGGTATAAGTGTAAATTGTCCCAAGTGTGTGTAGGATAGTGTTCATCTGCGGGGATCGCTGGTCGGTGCGGACTTGGTGGGCCAATGGCCTAGTTTAAACTGAACTAAACTAAACTAAACTAAACTAAAAAAAAGGTAGACACAATATGTTGGAGTAACTCAGCGGGACAGGCAGCATCTCTGGAGAGAAGGAATGGGTGACGTTTCAGGACAAAAGGATATAGGCCAAACGTGGGCAGGTGGGACTAGACTAGATGGGACATCCTGGTCAGCATGGGCATGTTGGGCCAACAATAATAACATATTCCTTTATTTGTCCCACACAAGGGAAATACAGTGTTACAGCAGCAAAGTGGATAGCAAGAGAGCAAGAGATCATTCATTATAAATAAAAGTAAAGACAAGGATAAATTGTCATCAGTTTTCTGTGTGTTCTTAGCTGTTATTGTTGACTCGTCTGCTGGGAGCAGTGCTGGTTGTGCAGACTCACAGCAGCGGGAAGGAAGGGCCTCCGATATCTCTCCTTCACGCACTTGGGGTGAAGGAGTCTGTCACTGAAGGGGTGTGAGTCGTTGTCCTGGAGCGATGTTAACTTTGCCATCATCCTCCTCTCTCCCACCAAAGGGCCTGTTTCCGTGCTGTATGACTATAACTATGTCACATAGATAGCACTCAAGGTCAGGATTGAACCTATTTCCTTATGATCTGAGGCAGCAAACAGCAGGACCATCAGGTGAGGAGAGTGGATTTTTCATTGTTTAAAGAAACAGCACTTTTAAGGCAACATGTTTCCTGCCTCTGACGTGTCCAATCCCTTAATAATATTTGCCATCCACCTATGATAAACAAATTAGCCTGCTCAGTCATGCCAGGCTAGATAGAGTTCCTTCAGGCTCAAGCTAATACTAAAAATGCTTCCTCCTTCCATACGTACACAATAGTATTCAAACATAGGGAAAAGATAGATCAGAATGGCTCCATAAGTCAATAGCCTTGCAGGGTTACAGTTTACAGCGGTTAGACAGGTACATGAATAGGACAGGTTTGGAGGATTATTGACCAAACACAGGCAGGTGGGACTAGTGTAGCTGGGATATGTTGGCTGGTGTGGGCAAGTTGGGCTGAATGGCCTGTTTGCACACTGTATCACTCTATGACTCTATGACTATATTAAATGAGTAAACAATAGACAATAGGTGGAGGAGTAGGCCATTCGGCCCTTCGAGCCAGCACCACCATTTAATGTGATCTTGGCTGATCATTCACAATCAGTGCCCCGTTCCTGCCTTCTCCCCATACCACCTGACTCCGCTATGTTCAAGAGCTCTATCCAGCTCTCTCTTGAAAGCATCCAGAGAATTGGCCCCCACTGCCTTCTGAGGCAGAGAATTTCACAGATTTACAACTCTCTGACTGAAAAGTTTTTCCTCATCTCCGTTCTAAATGGCCTACCCCTTATTCTTAAACTGTGGTCCCTGGTTCTGGACTCCCCCAACATTGCGAACATGTTTCCTGCCTCTGACGTGTCCAATCCCTTAATAATCTTATATGTTTCAATAAGATCCCCTCTCATCCTTCTAAATTCCAGTGTATACAAGCCTATGATTCAAATATTACCATGGCCGCCACTCTTATCCCCACAATTCTTAGTCATGCAGTGAGGTAGAAATTCATTATTTTAAAATTAGTAAGTTGTTTACAATCAATGAAGCTGCAAACCCCGTGTATTCGATCAGTACTAGTAGAATAATCCTCCATTTTTAGAAGGAATTAAGACCGAAATGTCATTAACTTTCTTGTCGTTTCAACAATTTTCCCGTAGGAGAGATTGGAGCAGTCTAGTGGACATTCAGGCAGACAGTGAAGGAGTTTAGTTTAGTTTAGTTGAGAATGACAGCGCGGCAACAGGCCCTTCGGCCCACTGAGTCCGCACCTACCAGCGATCCCCATTCACACTAGCACTATGCTACACATTGGGGACAATTTACAATCTTTACGGAAGCCAACTAGCCTACAAACCTGTATGTCTTTGGAGTGTTTAAGGAAACCGGAACACCCAGGGATAGCCCATGCAGTCACGGGGAGAATGTACAAGCTCCGTACAGACAGCCCCCGTAGTCAGGATCGAACCCAGGTCTCTGCCACTGTAAAGCAGCAACTCTACCGCTGCGCCACCGTGCCGCACAAAGTGAACAAGTGTCCTAAGATTTAAAGATCCTAAAAAGATTGATATTGCACGAAAGTAATGCTATCATGCACTTCATTAAGAATATAAAAAATTATGTTCCTATCCTCAAATTTGAAATTTGTTATTTATAATAGCCACTCTTCGTTTGTCATCTCTGGCTCAGAGGGCTAAGGTTTAATGTAGACTGTCTGCAAAATGAGACTGGGCAGTATTGAAGTAGCCATGGAGACTTGAGGTACTTTATACCTCAGATACATGTCAAAGATCCACAAGGATCTGAAAGTTCTCCCAGCATCTTGCCTTGCATTCCTCTCAATAGTATCAACAGATAATTGGCCTTGCATTTTATTTTTGCTGCAAATGTTTCTGCCATTGCCTTTATAATTGTGAATGTTGAAAACTGTTCCACAACATTTTTTATAAGATTAGAGGGAGATAACATTCTATCCACCATCCTGGGGGAAATATCCCATTGGGCATCGTGACTGCCTGATTATTGGAGTAGACATGAAAGTTGATTGAACCTCAGACAGCAAGCCCAATCTATTAGAAACCCTTGAGTTCATACTAATGCAGGAGGTCTTACAGGAATACCTAGGGCAGCACACTGTCAATATTGGAATGCGATAATGACCAGTTTTTCTTTTGTTTCACATTACTCTGGAAATTCATCAGGGTGATTCACCTTTGCAAACTAATGCAATTTCCTTGTCAGCAATACACAGGATTTCCTTTGCAATGGTCCTTTTGGAACACTGAGGGGCAACTAAGTTGGAATAGTGCAACACCATTTTGGGATCTCTTTGGGGCAAGTCAGCACGGTGGCGCAGCGGTAGAGTTGCTGCCTTACAGGGCTTACAACGCCGGGGACCCGGATTCGATCCCGACTACGGGCGCTGTTCTGTACAGAGTTTGTACGTTCTCCCCGTGACCTGCGTGGGTTTTTTCCGAGATCTTCTGTTTCCTCCCACACTCCAAAAATGTACAGGTATGTAGGTTAATATGCTTGGTAAACGTAAAAATTGTCCCTAGTGGGTATAGGATAGTGTGCTGGGATCGCTGGTCGGCACGGACCTGGTGGGCCGGAAGAGCCTATTTCCACGCTGTATTTCTAAACCAAACTAAACTAAATACATCTACTTCATGGTCTTCTGATTGTTGATGCCTTGAATTTGCTGATGAATAATGCATATGTCGTGAATAATGTCATACAGACATGAAAGCAATCATCTATTCATGTTCATAGTCATTCGAGCACAATTTTGGGCACCAGTTTTGAGGAAGGATGTGCTGGCCCTGGAGAGGGTCCAGAGGAGGTTTACATGAATGATCCCAGGAATGAGTAGATTAACATATGATGAGCATTTGAAGGCACTGGGCCTATATTCGCTGAATATTTTAGAAGAATGAGGGGGGACCTCATTGAAACGTACAGAACAGTGAAAGGCTTGCATAGACTGGGATGTGGGGAGGATGTTTCCACTAGTGGGAGAGCCTAGGACCAGAGGGCACAGCCTCAGAATTCGAGGACTTTTTTTGGGAAGGAGACGAAGGGGAATTTCTTGAGTCAGAGAGTGTTGAATCTGTGGAATTCTTTGCCCCAGAAGGTTGTGGAGGTAAAGTCAGTGGATATATTTAAGGCAGAGATAGATAGATTCATGATTACTACAGGTGTCAGAGGTTATTGGGAGAAGGCAGAAGAATGGGGTAAGTAGGGAGAGATAGATCAGCCATGATTGAATGGCAGAGTAGACTTGATGGGCCGAATGGCCTAATTCTACTCCTATCACCTATGATCTTATGATAATTAAGCCATTTGGTCCATCGGGTCTACTCCGCCATTCAATCATGGCTGATCTATCTCCCCTTCTCAATCCCATCCTACTACCTTCTCCCCATAACCCCTGACACCTGTATGACACCCAGGAATGACTAATTCTGACCAAATACTCACCAGTAAACAATTTGGACTACTCTGTTAAAAATTGCTTTCCCCCCTTAATATTAAAGTTGTTGCCAAATCACCCCAGTTGAGATACTTTACTAGCTTTACCTGGTGAAAGGTTTTGCAGAGAGAGATTGGATAAAAGAAACGGCGTAAACGTAAGAATTTCATTGTTCCTTGGTACATAAGCTCATAAGGTCATAAGTGATGGGAGCAGAATTAGGCCATGCAGCCCATCAAGCCTATTCCGCCATTCAATCATGGCTGATCTATCTCTCCCTTCTAACCCCATTCTCCTGCCCTCTCCCCATAACCCCTGATACCCGTACTAATCAAGAACTTGTCAACCTTTGCCTTAAAAATATCCATTGACTTGGCCTCCACAGCCATCTGTGGCAATGAATTCCACAGATTCACCATCTCCAGTTTTAATTCCATTTGGAATATTATGGAGGACCAAGCACCAAGACTGAAAAAAGCACCTCTGACTGAAAAAATTCTTCCTCATCTACTTTGTAAAGGTACATCATTTCATTCTGATGCTGTGCCCTCTGGCCCTAGACTCTCCCACTAGTGGAAACATCCTCTCCATGTATCCTATTATATAATATAATCTCTATAAAACTGCTCACTTAGTTCTGCAGCCTAAAATCTGTAAGCAAAATACTTGTGCATTGCATTGGTAGTAATATTGGAAATGAAGCCAAAAAAAACAGTGATGGAAAAACGTCCTTAACAGATGCTGAACCTGCGTAATTTAAGAGTTAATTATTGAATTCCTTATTACCAAAATAAAACACTGACTAGCCTGGAAGGGGAGGGCACTCCGAGAAACATGCATGTCACAGCCCTCTATCCAAGTGTTTTGTGATGAATATATCGATGGATTTAGTGCCTGGCAAATTGGATTGATTAATACTGCAATGTATTTTATTTAAATACTATTTGTCCATTGACTGTCGGCAGCTATGTCCCAACTCTTAAGTCAGCATTCTAAACCTGCGGAAAATAGGATTTGTTTAAAGTGGCGTCTGGAGGTAAAATATTTAGAACATCATTGTTGATGTATAGCAGTACAGCTTTACTGCTTGGCGTCATTTCTTATTCTGCTTAAATGATTACTGACACTGTGGTGATACATTAATATAAATCTGTAATGTGCACTGATGACAAACTACACGGTTGGAAGACCATGTAATCTCTCTGCAATTAATTAAAGTGTTTGCAGGTTTTTCACAAGCCAGATGCCACTCTATTACGGAAATAATGCTGGTGTCACTATCATAAATGAACACTCCAAACAACATGGATGGTGAAATTCCAGAAGTGCTGGAGAATTCTTACCATTTTACTTCATCCCAAAAAAGTAACTTTTGTCTTATCTACGATGTGTTTTCTTAATGGTGCATTTCTTGCTGACAAAGTGTGGATTAAAATTAGACCTAAATCATATTAATTCATAGATCTTAAAGACTTTAAGTATACCTGTAAGAGATAAACACATGAACATATACTTCTGCTGAGTTAAGACTATCTTGCAACATGTAATAGCCTTTCCCCCCCAAAAAATAATACCAATTAGTATATGTTGTAAACAATTCTCTTTTTGATGTTTTAATTACAATAATATAATAATTTGAAGTTTCAACTTTGGCACGGACTAAAAAAAAACCTGCCAATGGTACACTTACTGTAATTTCCCTTGTTTTTAACATTGCTTATTCTTTTATTGCAAAATGAATTGTCATTAGTTGTACATCACTGCATCTCAGGCAGACTGCAACTTGGAAATTAACTTTCACTGCTGCCTCTGGTAACGCACAGGAACTGTATTGTTAGTGGTTGCTGATGCCAAGGACTTTATAAAAGATTGACCTTCACTTCCATGTGTTTGATTTTTAGAGTTTTTAAAAATGTATATATTTTTGTCTACATTCCAATTTAATTAACTATATCTTCAAAGCGAAAGCAGGCTGTACTTTAAATAGGCCAACAGGTCTACGAAAATCTGGAGCAAGGAAAATATTGTTAATATCGGAGATAGATGCAAAATGCTGGAGTACCTCAGGTCGGAACCCTTCTTACATAGAAACATAGAAAATAGGTGCAGGAGGAGGCCATTTGGCCCTTCGAGTCAGCACCGTAATTCATTGTGATCATGGCTGATCATCCACAATCCAGTAACCTGTGCCCGCCTTCTCCCCATATCCCTTGATTCCACTAGCTCCTGGAGCTCTATCTAACTTCTTCAGACTCTTTCCTTAAACCTTCCACTCACTTTGCAACAATTCCCTCATTTTAAGCACATTCAGTCTGAAGAAGGGTCTCGACCCGAAACGTCACCCATTCCTTCTCTCCCACGATGCTGCCTGACCTGCTGAGTTACTCCAGCATTTTATGAAGAAATACCATCGATTTGTACCAGCATCTGCAGTTATTTTCTTATACCCCTCATTTTAAGCCTTCGTCTCAAGAAGGATTCCGTCCCAAAATGTCACCCATCCTTTTTCCCCAGAGATGCTGCCTGACCCGCTGAGTTACTCCAGCATTTTTGTGCCCATCTTTGGTATAAACCACCATCTGCAGTTCATTCCTCACATTGTTAATATTAGCATCAGTTACCTTTCATCGGAAAATGAGGACGTTAACTCTGTACCTCCCTCCACAGACGCTGTTTGTCTTACTAACTAGCTTTAATCAACCTTTTGTCTGCCAGTAAAAAAAACACACCATCATGAAAACATAATATAGATTTACAAGTGTGTTCTTCCAATTAAAAAAAATAGTAAAAATCCTCTTTCTACCATTTTCTGTTTTTGTTTTTCTGACATAGCCAGTCGTTCAAAAATGCTTTCTAACACAATCAATGTTCTGAATGTAATCTGGTAATAAATGTTTTATATCCCTTTAACCAGTTGCTTTGGAGTCCAGTTTGATTCCAGAACACAGACACAAAATGCTGGAGTAACTCTGCGGGACAGGCAGCATATCTGGAGAAAAGGATTAGGTATCGTTTCGGGTCGAGACCCTTCATCAGACTCCAGAATACTTTGCTATGAGTTGTTCGATTAGAGAGCTAATTAATTAATAGTTCGATAGCCTCTTTTAGCATTGCCCATTGTTAATGCTAAAATTCTCTCTTTGTGTGTAAACAGAAGGAATTATACCAGCGGAGAGCTTTGATATACTCGACTAATGTTGTACAGTATTATACTGTGGCAGAGGGTTAAGAACTCTGATCTCTGTTAAGATAGCTGAGTTTGGTGAGGGTGTTGTTAGCACTGTGGTAATTGTTTCACTGCCTGAATGTAGTGCTTGCATGCAGACACTAGAGGACAAACCAGGATGTCCTGTTAAATTGCGTAACTTCTAGCACAGCTGCTATGAATGATTTTTTTAAATAAACACCGCATAGAATCATTGCATTGTTCAGCACAAAAATTGTCCCTATTGCCATGTATTCATGAGAGAGTTAGATATGGCTCTTAGGGCTAAAGGAATGGGGAGAAATGGGGATATGGGGAGAAAGCAGGAACAGGTTACTGATTTTGGATGATCAGCCATGATCATATTGAATGGCGGTGCTGGCACGAAGGGCCGTATGGCCGACTCCTGCACCTATTTTCTATGTTTCTATGCCATCCTATGCATACCATCCTTTTTACCCACCCACCCTAACCCTGCATTTAGATCCTTATCCTTCTAGGCCTTGCTTACTCAGGTGGGTTTCTAAATGTCTTCCAAATGTAGTGATTGTATCTGTCTTCAAAGCCTCCTCGGGCAGTGATATCCGCGCCGACCAGCGATCCCCGCACAGTAACACTATCTTACACACACTAGTAGTGCTTTTTACATTTACCAAGCCAATTAACCTACAAACCTGAACGCCTTAGAGAGTGGGAGGAAACCGAAGATCTCGGCGAAAACCCACGCAGGTCACGGGGAGAACACAGAGTGTAAAAAGCTTTCACCTCAAACTCCTATTACAACTCCTTCCTCTCACTTCCTCTCAGGGCGACTGTGTGGCGCAGTGGTAGAGTTGCTGCCTTACAGCGCCGGTGACCAGAGTTTGATCCTGACCATGGGTGCTGTCTGTACGGAGTTTGTACATTCTCCCCGTGCCCTGCCTGGGTTTTCTCAAGCATCTCCGGTTTCCTCCCACGTCCCAAAGACATACAGGTTTGTAGAATAATTGACTTGGTAAAATTGTAAATTGTCCCCAGTGCGTGTAGGACAGTGTTAGTGTGCAGGGATCGCTGGTCGGTGCGGACTTGGTGGGCCGAAGGGCCTGTTTCCGTGCTGTATCTCTAAACTAAAACGTTTTAAGTCCTCCGATGCCCTTTTGTTTTTCACACCATAACGATGGGTAAAGATTTTGATTATTCTGGCCTGTCTTTGCCTCTTATAATTTTACGCACAGGCACCTCGCTTCCTTCCATGGGTGCACGTGCTTGGAAATGCAGTGCATAAACCAAAATGTGTGTAAATCAAACTATGCCAGGCACCGCAAGTGACTGCCCGGCCTCCCGTTGCCAGGCATGAATTTGAGCGTCCTATTCCGAAAATTGGAGCACGTTTCTCTAAAAACGTTTAAATCAAGCATGTGTAAAACGCGAGGTTCCTGTACTTCTATCAAGTCACCCCCTCAGCCTCCTTTGCTCCATGGAAAATAATCTCAGCCCACCAAATCTCTCCCCATCACGAACACACTGGGTGAATCTCCTCTGCATTCTCTCTGGCACAGCCATATCCTTCCACTAGAATCAAGGGCTATGGGGAGAAAGCAGGAACGGGGTACTGATTCTGGTTGATCAGCCATGACCATATTGAATGGGGCGGTGCTGCCTCGAAGGGCCAAATGGCCTACTCCTGCACCTATTTTCTGTGTTCCTATTGTGTGGCGACCGGAACTGTACACAATACTCCAAGTGTGGTCTAATCGGTGTTTTGTAAAGATGCAAAATAATGCCTCAAACTGTATATGCTGCTCGACCCGCTGAGTTCCTCCAGCTAATTGTTTGTTCTCCCAGCCTCTGCAGCCTCTTGTGTTTCTACACAATAGGGCTTTCAAGATCGCTCCAGATAGTGCATTTAAACCTGATTCCACTTCAGTTCCCTGAAGAAGGATGAGATTGCTTGAAAATGTCATGACAGATTTTGATATCGCTAATGTTATGCAAAAGAGAGTCATGCTTCTGTTTTATGAGGAAGAGATTTGCAGCATTTATCTAACATGCTATCCAATAAATACTGGAAATGATAGAGACTGCAATGAGGATAAGAATGTTCTAAATGACCATTTCACTCCCAGGAGAGTATAACATATAAATCAATCATTTTTTGATGGCCAGTAAACACAAGAATAAATATAGGCCATTCTCAGACACTTATGGTGAGGAGCGACAAAATGTAATTTCACTGATGCAGCTTGTGAAATCAAAATGCAGATTGTAGAAGGATATTTATCTAATATTTTACACTGCTCGGGCTGGAAGAAAAATTACACCTTAGGGAAGTTGTCAGAAGCAGGCAGCGGAATGGATTTAACCAAATGTTGTGCTCCATTTGCAATCAACTTCTGTCAATTAATTAACATCAACTGCAGACCATTTCATGAGAACGTGATGCTGCAATGAAATGAGGTCTCCAGCACCAGAAGCTGCCGACCACTCAGTGAAGGACAAAGAAAGTTGTACAGGCAAGAAACCCAATCACTTATGATGTGTGCGACTATTTAGTTTAGTTTAGTTTAGAGAAAAAGCAGGGGAAACAGGCCCTTCGGTCCACTAGGTCCGCGCCGACCAGCGATCCCCGCACATTAACACTATCCTACACACACTAGTAGTGCTTTTTACATTTACCAAGCCAATTAACCTACAAACCTGTACGCCTTAGGGAGTGGGAGGAAACCGAAGATCTCGGAGAAAACCCACGCAGGTCACGGGGAGAACACAGAGTACAGACAGCACCCGTAGTCAGGATGGAACCCGGGTCTCTGGCACTGCAAGTGCTGTAAGGCAGCAACTCCATCGCCACGCCGCCCTGCCTCCCTCCCTCCCTCCCTCCCTCCCAATTACCTGAGGAAAAATATGGACCTGCATAAAAAATGGTCAATTTGTAGATGTACCCATATGCACACAGGGTCAATGTAGCAAGTCCCCAATGCATCTGTGATGAACTATTAATGGTGTTTACAAACCTCTGACCTTGTATCCCCATAAGTTGTATATTGTGTAGACCTTCAAGGATCCATCGGCTGCTCCACTGAGTTTACTCTGTTGACATTATTTTAACTTGCATCCCACATCAGATAACCTACTAACCATATATCCTGACAGCCAGATCTGGGAAATGCCACAAATCATTAGTCAGAGTGAGCTGAGGTATTCGTTTAATTTTGTAGCTCAACGTTCTACACCTAAGGCAGTCACTGCAACCAACATCAAGCAAGCCACACGAACTGCAAGCAACAATGTTGTGTTGCAGGGTGGCACAGCGGTAGAGTTGCTGCCTTACAGCGGCAGAGACTAGGGTTCAATCCTGACAACGGGTGCTGTCTGCATGGATTTTGTACCTTCTCCCCATGACCCTGTTGGTTTTCCTTGGGTGCTGTGGTTTCCTCCCGCACTCCAGAAATGTACAGGCTTGTTGATTAATTTAGCTTCAGTAATAATTCTAAATTGTTCCAGTGTGTAGGATAGTACTGGTGTGCCTGGTTTGCTGGTCGGTGCGGACTCGGTGGGCCGAAGGGAATGTTTCCATCTCTAAACTAAACTGAACTAAACCGAAAAGTCAATGGTGTAGGAAGGAACTGCAGAAGCTGGTTTGTACTGAAGATGGACACAAAATGCTGGAGTAACTCAGCGGGCCAGGCAGCATCTCTGGAGAGAAGGAATGGTTGACTTTTCGAGTCTTCAGACTCTTCTTCAGACTGAGGGAAGGGTATCGACCCAAAACGTTACCAATTCCTTCTCTCCAGAGATGCTGCCTGTCTCGCTGAGTTACTCCAGCATTTTGTGTCTATAAAAAGTCAATGGAACCAGTTGAATGATGTGTCTAGTTTTTCCATCACTGAGGATGTTGCTAGTCGAAGCAGTCAGTACATAGTCATCATTAAACACCTCTGAATTCATGTGATACTGATCTCTCATCTCAGATAGAAAGCACCAGTACAGAACAAGATGCTTATGAATCAAGGTGTGGTTTTCAAGTGAGAACAATGAGGTAAAAAGTATTAAAATATATTGGCACATCACAGTCAGTTTGTGCTAAGATAAATGTAATTAATTTAGATTTCCTCTTAGGGGATGGATTTTCAATGGTTTTGACAAAGGAGCCATTAAATTATTTTTTTTAAGGGCAGAACTCCAGAAAATTGTAGAGTTGTAGATGTAGCCCAGTCCATCACACAGACCAGACTTCCATTTATAGACACAAAAAGCTGGGGTAACTCAGCGGGACAGGCAGCATCTCTGGATAGAAGGAATGGGTGACGTTTCGGGTCGAGACCCTTCGTCAGACAGAATCTCCGCATGCTAACACTATCCCACACACACGGGGGACAATTTACAATTTATGTGTGGTATACCTGATCTGTTTCGATAGCACGCAAAACTAAACGTTGCCCTGTAGCTCGGTGCACGTGACAATAACCAAAACCTAAACAACGAAAAGCTTCTGGGGACGTGAACATTCCTTAGCTTGGGGTTAGCGTTGATACACAGCTATCATGGTGGCCTTGTCCCACCATCCCGTTGCTTTTCCTCTGATTCAACTTTGCCTGATCTTGTTGTGCTACACCAAGAATGTTCAACCACAGTTGCAGTTTGGGCCATCACAAGTTCTGGAATAACATCACTCCCATTTCATAGCCTCGATGGCCAGTGAGTCTAGGGTGGGCCGCTCAGAGATTATCTCGCTTTGTACAGATGTCCTATGCAGGGATAAAGAAGGGTCTCGACCCAAAACGTCACCCATTCCTTCTCTCCTGAGATGCTGCCTGACCTGCTGAGATACTCCAGCATTTTGTGAAATAAATACCTTCGATTTGTACCAGCATCTGCAGCTATTTTCTTACATTCCTATGCAGGGCTAAATCTTTTGGCCAGGATCTGACATCCATTTGAGTGTTGGCTCCTGAGCAATGGTGTAAGAATAATATGTCTTATGGTATAAGATAGAGAGGATGTGGAAATTATGTTTCCACTGGTGGGAGAGTCCAGGACCAGAGGTCACAGCCTCAGAATTAAAGGGCACTCTTTTAGAAAGGAGGTGAGGAGAACTTAATCTGTGGAACTCATTGCCACAGAGGGCTGTGGAGGACAAGTCAGTGGATTTTTTTTTAAAGGCAGAGACAATTCTTCATTAGAACAGGTGTCAAGGGTTTTGGGGCGAAGGCAGGGAAATGTGACGAGGAGGCAGAGATCAGCCATGATTGAGTGGCGGAGTGGACTCGATGGGCCGAATGGCCTAATTCTACTCCTGTAACTTGTGAACTTGTGAAAGCCCAAAGGTGGAGAAATGATGAACTTGTGTGCCTCGCTGGTCACCTGCAGGATCAGCCCATTGTTTGAGTGGGTAGATTTAGTTTGGTTTAGTTTAGGGATAGTGTGGAAATGGGCCCTTCAGCCCACCGAGTCCATGCCGACCAGCGATCCCCGCAAGCCAGCACTATCCGATACACACTAGGGACAATTTACAATTTACAGAAGCCAATTAACCTACAGACCTGTACGTCTTTGGAGTGTGGGAGGAAACCGGAGAAAACGCACGCAGGTCACGGGGAGAACGTGCAAACTCCGTACAGACAGCACCCATAGTCAGGATTGAACCTGGGTCTCTGGCACTGCAAGGCAGCAACTCTACCGCTGCGCCCTCTATGCTCTGCGCTATCACATTTCTTGTGGCAGAGTGGTATTCACTGTGTAATGTTGCCTGTTTTAGATTGTGTGTCAGAAATAGGAGGCCCACTTTTGACGATTCACAGCTCATGGCCTCTAGCTGCTGTCTTTTGACACCTTGTAGTGCTTTGTTGATAGAGTGGAATCCTTTTTGTTGTACTACATCGTGGAATTGGCATATGTCACCCACAAAATAATAAGCAAGCAATCAATGGCATCCTGTACATTGTGAAGCTAGCTATCAGCACAAACTTGCTTCGCCCTCATTCTGCCCTTTGGGTATAAGAAGATAACTGCAGATGCTGGTACAAATCGAAGGTAATTATTCACAAAATGCTGGAGTAACTCAGCAGGTCAGGCAGCATCTCGGGAGAGAAGGAATGGGTGACGTTTCGGGTCGAGATGCTGCCTGACCTGCTGAGTTACTCCAGCATTTAGTGAATAACTGCCTTCTTTGGGATTGGGCTGACCAGGACTGAGCGGGCCAAGTAGCCTGTCCCCCTGCTAAATAAATCTAGAACGATTGCTTTTCTTCAAATATATCGACAGCTTAAACTTGGATGATGGGCCAGTGGGGAAGGATCAAATGAACTGAGGTGTCTGATGGAGAGAATCTGTAACCATGCAAGAACGGACAGTAAACAGCAAGTTGTGCAACAAATGTCTCCAGTTCAAACCTGGATCGAGCCTGCAACATGAAAGTTATTGCGATGTTGAACTTCACAGAACAGCTTCTGGTTTGATTCATAATCTGAAGTTGCCGTTGTGAGTGGAGCAAGTGACATATTTCTCCAGAGATGCTGCCTGTCCCGCTGAGTTACTCCGTTATTTTGTGTCTTTCTTTGGTGTTAAACCAGCATCTCCAGTTCCTTCCTACATATTTCAATGCTTTTTTTAGCCACGCTATTCACTCCTCGAAACACCAAGCAGACAAGCAGGTTCTTCTCTTGATGGCCATTAGCCTCCTTTCCATAGAGTTATAGAGTCTTACAGCGTGGAAACAGGCCCATCGGCCCAACCTGACCACATCGACCAACACGTCCAATCTACACTAGTCCCACCTGCCTGCATTTGCACCATCTCCCTCGAAACCTGTCCTATCCATGTACCTGTCTAAATGTTTCTTAAATGTTGTGATAGTCCCAGCCTCAACCACCTCCTCTGGCAGCTCGGTGCATACACCCGCCATCCTTTGCGTAAAAAAAGTTTTAAAGACTGCTCTCTTTCAGTGGCTTGCCCGGTTTTGTGCACGTTTTGTGCTCCTTTTGTCAATATGCAGCCTACCAAGGCACATGGCTACTTTTGTTAAAGAACAATTGGGCGGCATGGTGGCCCAGCGGTACACTTGCTGCCTGAGAGCCCCAGAGACCCGGTTCGATCCTGACTACGGGTGCTGTCTGTACGGAGTTTGTATGTCCTCCACGTGACTGCGTGGGTTTTCTCTGGGTGCTCCAGTTTCCTCCCACACTCCAAAGGCGTGCAGGTTTGTAGGTTAACTGGTTTGGGAAAAGTGTAAATTGCCCCTAGTGTGCAGGATGGTGCTAGTGTACAGGGATCGCTGGTCGGCACGGACTTGGTGGGCCAAAGGGCCTGTTTCTGCACTGCATCTCTAAACTAAACAAAACAAAACAATTAATTTCTGCAGGATATTGGAGTCACTTTGGTGGTAAGAACAGAAAGGCAGATTATTATCTCAATGATGTCAAGTTAGGAAAAGGGGAAGTACAACGAGATCTGGGTGTCCTTGTTCATCAGTCACTGAACGTAAGCATGCAGGTACAGCAGGCAGTGAAGAAAGCTAATGGCATGTTGGCCTTCATGAAAAGCGGAGTTGAATATAGGAGCAAAGAGGTCCTTCTTCAGTTGTACAGAGCCCTAGTGAGACCACACCTCAAGTACTGTGTGCAGTTTTGGTCTCCAAATTTGAGAAAGGACATTCATGCTATTGAGGGAGTTCAGTATAGGTTCACTAGGTTAATTCCCGGAATGGCGGGACTGTCGTATGTTGAAAGACTGGAGCGACTGGGCTTGTATACACTGGAATTTAGAAGGATGAGAGGGGATCTTATTGAAACATATAAGATTATTAAGGGATTGGACACGCTAGAGGCAGGAAACATGTTCCCAATGTTGGGGGAGTCCAGAACCAGGGGCCACAGTTTAAGAATAAGGGGTAGGCCATTTAGAAAAGAGATGAGGAAAAACTTTATTACTCAGAGAGTTGTAAATCTGTGGAATTCTCTGCCTCAGAAGGCAGTGGAGGCCAATTCTCTGGATGCTTTTAAGAGAGAGCTAGATAGAGCTCTTAATGATAGCGGAGTCAGGGGGTATGGGGAGAGGGCAGGAACGGGGTATTGATTGTGGATGATCAGCCATGATCACATTGAATGGCGGTGTTGGCTCGAAGGGCCGAATGGCCTACTCCTGCACCTATTGTCTATTGTCTATTATCTACACCATTTGGCAAGTTATTATCCTTGGTAGTTTTAATGAACTATACAAAACACCAAGTAGGGTGAAATCACTTACACTTATGAGTGAAGAGGTTAGAAAAGGTTTACCAGAATGCTGCCTACGGTATTAGCTGTACGGAGTGGTTGGACAAACCTGGAGTGTTTTCGCTGGAACGCCAGAGGTTGAGGGGAAACCTGAGAGAAAGAAATAAAATGATGAGAGCATAGATAGGGTAGACAGTCAGAACCTTTCACCCGGAGTGGAAATATCAAAGACTAGAGGCCATAGCTTTAAGATGAGCAGGGCAAAGTTTAAAGGAAATATGGGGGGAAAGTTTTTTTTTTACACAGGGAGTGGTGAGTCCCTGGAACGCACTGCCAGGGGTATTGGTGAAGGCTATCTAAATACGACAGTGGATCAAGAGGCTTTTAGATAGGCACATGTATATGCAGGGATTGGGAGGGTATGGATCAGCTACAGGCAGATGAAGTCAGTCTATCTCGGCATTATGTTTGACAGAGACATTGTGGGCTGAAGGGCCCACTTCATATTTTTCTATGGAAGTATGAAATTAAGGGAAAGCAGTAGCTGATGGGTAAAGGCACCGTAACACACTAACAGCTTTTAAACAACGTGTAGGTTGACACTTTGAGCTGGTCAGCCATCACATTTCCAGCATGCTTTAGCAGTGCAAACACCAAATGTCTGTGTCATTTTGGCAGTGGGCCTGACTCATGCTGAAACTTATGTAGCGTACCTGGTGCTAATGAAGTCAAACTTAGAGTCTTTCACCTGAACAGAAATCTCAAAGTTGCAAGTACCGTCCAATAGCCCACCCCGAACATAAAATCCATGTTTCCATTTGATTTTATAAAGAAAACGGTTTTAAAATGGATGTTCTAATATTACATATATCCATTATTGACTCCTAAAGTAGCTCTATGTGGCCAGATTGCTGCATAGCTTGTTGTGGGTTGAAAACACTTGGAAATCCCAAGCTTAAATTGATTTTTCTATTGCCAGACTGCAGGTGGTAAAATACACAGAAATACCTTCTGATCATCGTGAAAAGAAACCAATTTTATGGTTTCCCCTTAAGTTAGAAAGCTCTATTAAGTTGACAGCCATATTTTTCTCTCTTTTTTTGTGCATTTTTCTCTCTGTTTTTGTACATTTTGGGCAAGAAAAGCAACCTGTGTGTCAGCATCGAAGATCGACACAAAGTGCTGGAATAACTCAGCGGGTCAGGCAGCATCTCTGGAGAAAAAGGATGGGTGATGTTTCAGGTCGGGACCCTTCTTCTGACTGAAAGTAGAGGGGGGGGTAACTGGAAGTAGGAAAAGGCCAGACAAATCAGGGCCGGCAAAAGATGACCAAGGAAAAGTGGAGCCCATATTGGGCCATAGCTGGCTGGAGAAATGGTGATAACAAATGGATCATAAGATCCATTCCTTCCTACACAGTATGCTTCAAGAGGCTGGAAACAGTTTAGACCAAAAAGCAAATGGCTCTTCACAATCAACGGAGAGTACTCGCTTTTCAACTTGTTTTTGCTGCAAGGATGAATTGATACGGCACAGATTGTTCCTGGGGAGAAGCTTGTTTGGAGCATGGAGTTGCTCAAAGATAGTTTTAAATGGGTTTACTGCTGTACTGTGCATGTCGGGAAATGCACTTTTTTCTTAACACTAGTTCAGTTAACCAGAAGATTAGTTCTATCCTACACACTAGGGGCAATCTACAGAAGCCAATTAACCTAATTAACTTCATTGTCTCCTCATTTAAGGAAGGTTGTGAATGTGCAGGGATCAGCTCTGAGTTACACCAGACAAATACTTGGAATGGGGCTCACTGAGAAAGCTTGAACAGACTAGGCTTGTCCATCCAAGACCGCAAGGAATTGTGGACACAGCACATATCATCACACAAACCAACCTCCCTTCCATTGACTCCATTTGTACCTCACGCTGCCTCGGCGAGGCCAGCAGCATAATCAAGGACGGGTCGCACCCAGGCCACTCCCTCTTCTCCCCTCTCCCATCGGGCTAAAGGTACAGAAGTGTGAAAACGCACACCTCCAGATTCAGGGGCAATTTCTTCCCAGCTGTTAACAGGCAACTGAACCATCCTGGGTAGGAATGAACTGCAGATGCTGGTTTAAACCAAAGATAGACACAAAAAGCTGGATTAACTCAGTGTATTAACTCATATGTTTAACAGGCCTACCTCAGTGATGCCTTTATTTATTTTTTCTTATTCATATCATCCTTAAAAATTACAATTCTGAAATCGAGTGAAAAAATAGCAGAAGTGGTCAAGAAATTTCTGAGGAAAAATAAAAGTTAATATTTCAGAAGGAATCAGTTCAGTTCAGTTCAATTTTGTCATGTGTGCCGAGGTACAGTGAAAAGCTTTTGTAGCGTGCTAACCAGCCAGCGGAAAGACAGTACATGATTATAGTCGAGCCATTCACAGTGTACAGATACATGATAAGGATGGTGACCTTTCTTATGTGTTTTTAGGGATCATTTCTGAGACAATTGGAAGATTCCCTTCTGGAATTGGAACATTTTTATCTATTTGACTGACTGAATTTATCTCCTTTAATCTTGTAAGCATATCTCAGAAATTTGTCTGGCCACATTATGTTTGCCTCTAGGATTGTAACAAACTTGTCTTATAATGGACTCATATAAGCAGTATGCTATCTTTAATGGAGGTAGACCGTGTCTATTTACATATGTGGGAGGCAGTTTGATACTTTAATGTTTATAAATCATAATGTAAATTCAGTTCCTCCTGCTGGAAGTAGATTTCAGAATAAATTAGAAAGAAGATTTGGATTTGTTTAACATAATGGGGGATTATCAAGATATGAGAACAAGTAGCTAGCATGGCTTTTTTGCTGAAAACTGACAGTACACAGCACAATAAAATCGTCACTGTTTCCATGCTATTCACAATGGGCGGCATTGTCGAGTTTATTTGTGATTCATACCGCACACAAGACAAATGGTTTTGATTTTAGAATATTTTCCGCCCAGCAGATCCAGGTGCCTTGCTTGCTGAATGAACCAAAATTGGCAGAGGGTAAACTAATATTTTTTTTATAACCTAAGCTTGACAGTGCAGATGATAAAAGATATTTCACTTTTTTATGCATACCAAAAATATGAGAAATTGTACAGTGCAGATATTTGCTCAGAGCAAGTGCAAATTTAGGTCACAAGATTGCCCAAGGTCAAGTCAGCTGTAAGCAGGGAAAAGCTCTCCACATCGTAACCGAGTGAAAAATGATCCAAATATTAGACTCATCTATACTGCATTAAGAAGTCGTTGCTTTCCCACAATAGCTTTACGCTATTTCAATATGAGAACGGTACAATTTTAGCTCAACTCGAGTAAAGATTGACAATTACCGCCGCATAATTCATGGAAAAAGGCCCTTCCCTGCTTGGCTATTATCCCTCTCTGTGACATTTTTGGGAAAACTATTGATAAATGTGTTATATATAACCCGTATTTGCAACTCTCTCGGCATAATCTGGTACGTATATATTTATCATTTGAATTTTGACTTGAAAAGGTCACGGATGCCAGCATTTTCCCTCTGATATTGTCCTTCCTAAATATGACACCAAACTATAAATACTAAATCATACACTGTGTCGAGCTGCTCTTTCGACAGGGCCACATCACTAGTAATAGCATTACATTACCCTGGATTGTGCACTTCTTGCTGTTTCAGCCTTAATTAGATTTGATGTCAACGTTTCTTCATCACCAGCATCGTTCTGTTGTGTGCGCCTGTGTGTTTGTCCTTTTCAGATTTATTATTGCTCTCATCATTATCATCTATCTGTCAGTTTTGGTGGTGCTCACATTGACAGTCATAAAGTTAATTACGAGCACTAATGAGCACAGGGCTTGGGTGGGCATGGCACTTTGGGTAATTTTTAATGTTAAATAAGCACCCATTAGGTTGCCGCCCGGCGCTGTTTTATATTCTCCTCTCTGTAGTTGCGAAGCCCCCTTTCCCTTGCTTCAACTCCTCCATGCTTTCTATTTATCATTATCTGCCACTTTGTTAAATAATTCCCTACCCCCGACATAAATCATGCATAAAAATACTCCAGCACAGAGAAAATTTCACTTCAGTGCTGCAATGATGAGATAACCATTTTCATCTGTTGTTGAAGCATTGAGATTTATTGGCCTTTGATGTGCTACAAACCAGGCATCACTCTTTGCTAAACAGACTCTGGGTTGCATTCATTCTTATTGCATTTAACGATGCAAAATGGAGAGGTTTTCCCTTGTGGGCCTTGTCCCAGCCAAGGTGGGGCTTCTAGCGTCAATGTCATTACTTTATATTAGATAAAAAGGCCACATAAAAGGCGTGCAGTGATTTCAATGATTTTTTATTTCTGTTTAGCAACGTTGACAGAATGTCATACGGCAATGACTGCTAAAGCCATTTTTTTCCGTCCTGCCTTGGCAGCCCTGTCCCTGGAGGGCAGCACCATTGTACTACAATATTAATTCTGCTAACTTTCAGACTTCATTGCTGACAACAGGCCTTTTGGCATTCACAGCCCATTACATTAAACTTCCCATCAAACGGTGTCAGCTTCGCAGGCCGGCGAGGCTCGGCAAAGTCCTGATATTCCACCATTTGACACCAGTGGCAGATGTTTTTTCTTTTAAATTGCTCTCCGGTTTGCCTCCTCTCGCGAGCAGGAAGCCGAGG
Organism: Rhinoraja longicauda; assembly: GCF_053455715.1. Lineage (NCBI taxonomy): Eukaryota > Metazoa > Chordata > Chondrichthyes > Rajiformes > Arhynchobatidae > Rhinoraja > Rhinoraja longicauda. The sequence goes on along the minus strand of NC_135958.1, from coordinate 5,592,717 downwards.
TTAAATCACAGCCTTCTGCGAATCGGGCCTGAGTGGATAACTCCCCGCCCCAGCGTACACGCGGTATACCGGGCAGCGCGCAGACTGCAAATGTCACCGTGGCTCCACGGGTAACCGGTGCGCAGGATGGAGAATCATCTGTGGCATGCGAGAGATTGTTTTGTCACCCTGACAATAAACATTGTACATCACAGCGGTGACGTCCAGTACAAATCCATGAAGACAGATAACTGAACGTGTAAGTGACTGGGGACCGTCCAGAATGGTACCCAGTCACCTGCACTGACAGAAACTATTAGAGGCATGGTTAAAAGCATGAAGATGCTGCCGAGATGGATGTATGAAAGAGGTGGGGTGGGGGGGGGGGGGGGAGCTGGAGGAGAAGGACAGCTTTGCAGAGCAAAGATTTCCATCAGTAATGACTGATCTCGTCAGGTGCCTCATCCCATCAATTGTTTCTCCTCCCGCACTTCCAGGGGGCAGTGTATCCCACTGAACTGCTCTCTGCTGAGTTCAGAAAGTAAAGCCTGCTCTTTAGACGGCAGCTGTAACGGGATTGATGCTCTCCACTAAATCCACAGTCTCTCAGAGCCCATTGATTTGTTTTGGGTATGATTGGGTAAAGTGAGCAGCACTTAAGGTTCCGCTAATGTTATTATCCACTTTTATTCCTTGCCCTGCTGTGTAGGGGCCCATAATGATCAGTCACTGTAATCCTTTCCTTTCCCCACCCCCCTCCCCCCCCCCCTTAACCTTTATTCAATGGATGTAGGAAAAATAGAAATATATGAGGAAATTTCAACAACAATCTTCACTATTTCGGGGATATTCATCCTTGTTGGAATAGTAACTAAAATTAAACTTCTGGGAAAGCAGAATTACAAAATAATTAAAATTCTATCAACAGTTACCACACATGAATTCTCTGCCACAGATTGGAATTCTCTGTCACAGAAGGTACTGGAGGCCAATTCACTGGATGTTTTCAAGAGGGAGTTAGATTTAGCTCCTGGGGCTAAAGGAATCAAGGGATATGGGGAAAAAGCAAGAATGGGGTACTGATCTTAGATGATCAGCTGTGATCATATTGAATGGCGGTGCTGGCTCGAAGGGCTGAATGGCCTACTCCTGTAGCTGTGTTTCTGTGAGATTGGGATGAAATTTCATGTTTCTTCTCTGGAGTCTTGATGTCATAAAACTCAAGTCCTAGCATGTGCTGCAATAGCATCATTTATCTTCTGACATGAGACTTAAAAAATATAGACCAGAGCAGGAATATTCCCCCTTGACTGAGAAAGGGCAGTACATTTCAGCCCTTCTGTTTGTCATGTTAATACTGGAATAAAATAAGGTGAATGGGGAAAAGATTTAATAGGAATCTGAAGGGGTAACTTTTTCACACAAAGGGTGGTGGGTGTATGGAAGGAGATGCCGGAGGAGGTAGTTGAGGCTGGGATTATGCCAACGTTTAAGAAACAATTAGACAGGTACATGAATAGGACAGGCTTGGGCCAAACGCAGGCAGGTGGGACTAGTATAGCTGGGACACGTTGGCCAGTGTGAGCAAGTTGGGCCGAAGGGCCTGTTTCGACGCTATGTCATTCTAGGACTCTATGACTCAAAAAAGTAGCACGAAGTGCTAACATTATGGTTTAAAATTGCTATGAACTAAATTAGCCCTTGGCTTCTTAAATTACTATATAAACCCATCTATATGTAAATCCATCGGCAAATATAGGTACAAGTATTTGAGTGTGTTCATTTGGAGTAAAACATATTTGTGTACAGATCTAATAAAAAAAAGTCGGCCGCAGTGAATAAGAGAATGTGTGTTCTCACAAAGGAGAAGAGACTGCCTAAAGGAGCAGTGACTTCAATCGTTAGTCTATCTTTTCATTACATTTATATCAGACGAAATAACTTTTGACAGGGCAAAGATTTCTTTGTGTCGTTTTAGCAGGGTGGTAGTTTTTTTTTATCAACGTGCGCAAATCGCCTGATTTGTGAAAACAAAATCAAAAGACTCATGTTAAGCATTCCTTTTGTTGAAAGGGAGCCAAGGAAAGTAAATTAAACACTTATACGTCTTTTCATTATGTTTATTTATCCATTATTTGATGAAACGCGAAAAGATCTCATTTCTGCAGTGACTGCTTACTTTTCATACTCACACATTTTTGGCACACATCTCCAAAGGTGTTGTATTATGTACATATATAAAAGCCTCGAGCGATATTATCCAGCCAAAGAAAATACTGCCACTGTGTGGGAGGTAGTGATCCTTTTTTTTAAAAAACCTGGCGAAAGAAATGTAAACTAATTTGAGCTGACTGTACCGACATGTTGCAAAACACGGTTGTAAATTATTATTACTTATTACCAAATTCTAAAGTAATAAAGCTGGAATTTTTTTATGGTGGAGGTTAATTAGTCCAGGGTTATATGGCCATATGTGCTGTGCTTTAGCTGGGGAGGGGGGGGGAGCCACCCACCTTTGAGCAGTGTGCTGCCTCATCGCAGTCCCTATCAATGTCGAACTCTTTTCATAAGCAGGTAATGTGTCGACAGTCAATTCCTATCGGAGCGTTATTGGGTATAAAAATGATCCGTGTGGTCAGATTAATTATTCCTAGAAATTAGCTTATCTTATTAGAGGCGGGCAGATGAGGTGTTATTTACAGTTGAATATTTTCCTCCGTTTAACTCTCTCAGGTCTTCTTAACCACCTGTGATGCATCTATCTTCGCGGTTTGTACGGCTGCTGAATAATTTACTAAAGACTCCTTTTCACTGTGGCACAGCTGAAAGAAGCACCGAGGAACATATTCAGGGCGAGAATGAATCCCGGAATCCAGGTTGTGCAGATAATTTCCCCCATGGCTAACTTAAAAGTCGGCGGTGGTCACCAGAGCTGGTGATTATTACTATTCTGATGTTTTAGTTTTATGCTGTTAGCCCTCTGAGATTGGACAAATTGTGCGCATACATGTAGCATGCAATTTTGAACATTGATTTTTGAAGGTTCATTAGATAAATGCTGACATCACAGATTGATGTCTCTTTAAACTAGTGCTGCTGCACAGCCATCAGGGGGAATCAAAAATATTGACTTAACATGTTTGTGCAGGCCGACCACAGGAGAATTCTCCTGCATTAATGGGATCCATCAATTTAGGTGTTCTTTAATTATTCTAGTTATCCACTTCTCAGTTGGAAAGAGTCTCTGTCAGCTGAGCTATTCCTGTTCAAGGGACAGAGAGGGAGAGAGAGAAAGCCGGATGCATGCTCTTGCATCTATTTTTCATCATCACATTTTTCCCTGCTGTTCAGTAATTAAAATTTTTTAGTATGGACTAATTTGCCTGTACCATTCACGTGGAAATTGACGGGGGACTGATTAATGGGATGGTTCTGAGGCCTATGAGCTATTTTGGCTGCTTAGCAAAATGTTTGCCAGCAAAATAACATTGATGGTTTTGTTCCTGTTTAACCCCTCACCCTGATGCCATCAATAGATTGAGTACATCATTTGTTTCTGCAAGTGTTTCTTTAATTAAGATCTCCTAAAAATCTTTCCTATCGATTCATTCCATTAACTTATTGATTAACCGTGCCAGATCATGTACTCGCTCTTTAGTAGAAGGCAGCATTTTGAGCCTTCTGTCATTATACACAGACATGAACATTGAACAAAGGTCTGCCTCTATGACTGTCAATGTGCCCTGATTTTCAATGAGCCAGCAGACTTCTTTGCACTGTGTGTTAGCACTCCAAGCCCACAGAATGGTTTTCAAAAGCAAAAGGCGGCCTGAGTAAATTGATCTCTGAATGAATCATTTCCTACTCCCACCCTTAGTGATTGTTTTATCAAGACTGTCAAAAGTATAGCTGTTTTATTGCAGAATGACTATTATGGAATGCCCACAGACCACCAAAGCTAATCAAGTCACAACATCCTAATGATTGGCTTGTTGGACACCAAAATAAATCCACAGTTAATGTATTTAAATTGGAATTTGGTCATTAGTTTGTAAGTTCTAGGAGCAGAATACATGGCCCTTCAAGTCTACTCCGCCATTCAATCATGGCTGATCTATCTTTCTATTCCCACCCCATTCTGCCTTCTGCCCATAACCCCAGACAAACGTACTAATCAAGAATCTATCTATCTATGCCTTAAAATTATCCATTCACTTGGCCTCCAGAGCCACCTGTGGCAATGGATTCCATAGAATCACCACTAAAGAAATTCCTCCTCATCTCATTTCTAAAGGTCTATCCTTTTATTCTGAGGCTATGGCCTCTGGTTCTCGACTCTCCCTCTAGTGGAACCATCCTCTCCACATCTACTTTATCTAGGTCATACTCTTTAAAAAAACGGTATTTCTTTAAATATAGGGTATAGGTGCATTTGATGGTTGAATTAATACCTCAAAATGCCCCAAGAGGTGGAAAGATTCTGCTGCCGAGAGTTTCATGTGCTGATTACCTCAACCACAAAAAAAGGATAAAACATTAGAAAAAATCATACGCACTCATAATATGCATCTTGTCGGGGATCCGTGAGAGTTATTTTCTGGTGCTGCAGAAAAATTATTTTCATTGGCTCAAGTTGTACAAGATTCCATGCAGGTAAATGCCGATTTCCTTTAGCCCAGTTACTCACCTGTGTGGTTTAGGAAGTGAATTATTGGTGTTGAACTACAATCGCCGCCTGAAGTTTTGGGATGGCTCAGCATGAGACGGTTGGAGATGTGCTAATTCAGAAATGAGAGATGGTAGCCCAATTCTCCAATGACGCCTTGGGATCATGATGCAAAGCTTGGTCAGGTAGAGAGAGAATCATGAGGAAAGTGAACCGGGGTCTTACCTCAAGGTCATCGGCAGGAACCGCCCCCGGGGCACAAAGTTGGCCGGGCGAGAAGAGGAACGTCGGTACGCCGAACAATCCAGGGGCTCGCCTGGATCGGGCACCGCTCCATAAGACCTAGCGCGCGGACCGGACTTTGAAAATGGCGCCAAATCTGGCGACTCGAAAAGAATATCACTGTGTTTTGCACATGTGACAATAAAGCACTATTGAAGTAATTTAGGGTGGCATGGTGGCGTAGTGGTAGAATTGCTGCCTCACAGCGCCAGAGGCCCAGGTTCGATCCTGGCTACGGGTGCTTGTCTGCACGGAGTTTGTACGTTCTTCCCGTGACCTGCGTGGGTTTTCTTCAAGATCTTCGGTTTCCTCCCACACTCCAAAGATGTACAGGTTTGTAGGTTAATTGGCTTGGTGTAAATATAAAATTGTCCCTAGTGCGTGTAGGATAGGGTTAGTGTACTGGGATCGCTGGTCGGTGTGGACTCGGTGGGCCGAAGGGCCTGTTTCCACACTGTATCTCTAAACTTTTCAAGAAAGGAGTGAGAGAGAAAACGGGGAATTATAGACCAGTTAGCCTAACATCGCTGGTGGGGAAGATGCTGGAGTCAATTATTAAAGAAGTAATAATGATCACAGTACAGGTGCTCCTCAACTTACAATGGGGTTACATTCCGAAAAACCCATCGCAAACCGAAAATATCGTGCGTAGAATTGCATTTAATACACCTAATCACGTGGCCGGAAATGCGCTGCGGCTCGCTGCCGTTGCCCAGCGTTTGCACCGTTGTAAAGTCGATATATCGTAGGTCGAAGCATCGTTAGTCGGGGAGCATCTGTAAAAGGATTGGTCCAAGTCAGCATGGATTTATGAAGGGGAAATCCTGCTTGACTAATCTTCTGGAATTTTTGAGGATGTGACAAGTAAAATGGATTCTGGAGTGCCAGTGGATGTCATGTATCTGTACTTTTAGAAAGCCTTTGATAAGGTCCCACACATGAGATTAGTGGGCAAAATTAGAGCACATTGTGTTGGGGGTAGGGTATTGACACGGATAGAGAATTGGTTGGCTAGCAGGAAACAAAGAGTAGGAGTAAACGGGTCCCTGTCAGAATGGCAGGCTGCAAGGCTCGGTGCTGGGCTCAAATATTTACAACATATATTAATGATTTAGATGATAGGATTAAAAGTAACACTAGCAAATTTGCAGATGACCCAAAGTTGGGTGGCAGTGTGAACTGCGAAGAGGATGCTAGGAGGTTGCAGGGTAACTTGGACAGGTTAAGTGAGTGGGCAGATGCATGGCAGATGCAGTATAATGTAGATAATTGTGAGGTTATCCACTTTGGCGGCAAGAACAAGGAGGCAGATTATTATCTCAATGGTGTCAGATTAGGAAAAAGGAAAGTGCAACGAGACTTGGGTGTCCTTGTGCACCAGCCATTGAAAGTAAACAAGCAGGTACTGCAAGCAGTGAAGAAAGCTAATGGCATGTTGGCCTTCATAACGAGAGGATTTGAGTACAGGAGTAAAGAGGTCCTTCTGCAGTTGTACAAGGCCCTGGTGAGACCACATCTGGAGTATTATGTACAGTTTCCTAATTTGAGGAAGGACATCCTTGCTATTGAGGCAGTGCAGTGTAGGTTCACGAGGTTAATCCCTGGGATGGAGGGACTGTCATATGTGGAAAGATTGGAAAGACTGGACTTGTATTCACTGGAGTTTAGAAGGATGAGAGGGGATCTTATAGAAACATATAAAATTATAAAAGGACTGGTCAAACTGGATGCAGGAAAAATGTGTCCAATGTTGAGGGAGTCCAGAACCAGGGGCCACAGTCTAAGAATAAAGGGGAGGCCATTTAAAACTGAGATGAAAAAAACACTTTTTCACCCAGAGAGTTGTGAATTTGTGGAATTCTCTGCCGTAGAAGGCAGTAGAGGCCAATTCCTTGGATGAATTTAAAAGAGAGTTAGATAGAGCTCTAGGGGCTAGCCGAATCAAGGGACATGGGGAGAAGGCAGGCACGGGTTACTGATTGTGGGTGATCAGCCATGATCACAATGAATGGTGGTGCTGGCTCGAAGGGCCAAGTGGCCTCATCCTGCACCTATTTTCTATGTTTCTATGTTTCTATTAACTAAACTAATTCACTCAAGTATTGTACAGACCTGCGTCTGACAAAGTAACTAACAAATGTGTGTTAACAGATGCATGTATGGAAGACATGGAATGGTTTTCCAGGCATACATTCATGCCATCGGATGCTGCCATTCATTCCTTGACTCCTCCATTCATCAATATATCTTGGAAAATATAGAAGGGAAAAAAAATGAACTTCACCAAATTTTCATTACAATTTATTTTTCATTGAATAGAAGCACACAAGTACTTGGTTGTGTGTGATCAAATTTCAAGGCTTAAGTCTATTAAGATGCTAATCGTTTGCATGAAAAGGAAGATAACAATATCTATACATAAACATGGGACAACGTGAAATAATGTGGAACAACAGGTAATATCATTTTCAGTGTTCTTGTGACTAATTCACGTTTGAATCTGCAAAAATTGTCACGGTTCAGGAATCTGTTAACTGGGTACTTGAATAAACAAAGCATGGTGGTGTGACATGCTTGGCAGAAGATTTTAATCGTTGTGACTTTACTGTGGGTTAGTGCTGTGTGAAAGTCAAAGGCTTGATTAGAATGGAATTTGCAGAGAAAATTGCAGAGAGTTGTTGATGTGGCCCAGTCCATCACGAGACCAGACTTTCCACCATTGAAGTCTGAAGAAATATCTCCACCCGAAACGTCACCCTGTCCTTTTCTCCAGAGATGCTGCCTTGTCCCGCTGAGTTACTCCAGCTTTTTGCGTCTATTCCCACCATGGACTCGATCTACACTTCATGCCGCCAACATAATCGAAGACTTGTCCCACCCCAGTCATTCCTTCTTCTCCTCACTGCCATCTGGCAACAGGTACAGGAGCTTGAAAGCGCACACCAATAACGCTTGGTGCTGTCTGTACGGAGTTTGTACATTCTCACCGTGACCTCTTAGGTTTTCTTTGGGTGCTCCACTTTCCTCCCACACTGCAAAGATGTACAGGTTTGTCGGTTTGTAAATTGTAAATTGTCCTTCGTGTGTAGGACAGTGTTGATATGTGGGCATCGCTGGTCGGCATGGATCTGGTGGGCCGAAGGGCCTGTTTTGGCGCTGTAACTCTAAACTAAACGAAATGATATCCATTACAAGGTATGCTAGAAGGCAGGGAACAGGAAAAGTTCATGATCAGGAGATTTGGAGGAACAAGGGTGGGTGGTGATGAATTAAAAAGAGCCATCATATCCTTGTATAGAAAGAAGTAGCTGGCCTTCTTGCCTCTGAAGAGTAAATCGGTAAAAGAACATAAACTTCACGAGACCGATGTGTTTAGATTACTATTTCCACATTTCTTTAACTGTCAACTCACTGTTAAAAAGGCTTCTTGAGGATGCAACTTCACACCTCTGCAATGGCCAACATGCTGGTAGCTGATTTCAATTATGGTTAGACTAGGAGACACGAAATGCAGAAGCTAAATTATCCTATGTAATGGAAACACATAGGATAGGCCTGGTGGGTCGAAAGGCCTGGTGGGTCGAAAGGCCTGTATCTCTAAACTAAACTGAACTAAATGAAGAATGATTCGCTGTTTATTTATTAAACTAAACTAAATCTTGCATGATTCAGAAACGGGTGAGTCTTTAGAATAGTGACAGAAACGCTGAGAACTAAATCTTAATTTAATATTTTCAACAGCATTCGTCTCCACATTACAGCACTTGGGTCAGTAGTTACTGGGCTGGAAAGTTCATAGTCAAGATAGTAATATCTAAGGGCATTTAGATAATTCTTTGCATTGTCCACGTGAATGCAGTGATCAATGCCGTTTTCCTTGTTGAGGGTGAATGCAACATGTATTCTTCAGCAACTGTTCATGTCTAGTGAAGCCATGAGCTGTACTGAAATAATGATGTTGAGTATTGTGGTCTACCTTACAAGCAATATCAGCCTCAAATTGCTCTTGTATAAGCTTGCAATGACTTAAATGCCCCAAGGCAAATTTGGCACCTCGCTGAATAGATTTATGATCTTGTCAGCACAGCTTATCACATTCTGACTGCTAGATGGCAAAATTCAGTATTGAGAAGTGGATAAGTAAAAAAGAACCCATGGTTCTCAACAACTCTGAACAGAACTCAGAATTCCCTGAGATTTTCCCCTCTCACAGTTTGCACAACTGAAGGCCCATCTTAAGCGTTTAACAGAGAGAAATCCTCACTTTAAAACTTACATTTTACTGATTGTATGCCTCGTTGTATATCACCTTCCCCATTGCCAATGATGTTCCATTTGACGTTCTTCTTGATCTACATCCCCTTTGGTCTCTTGTAACCCTTCCATATCTCTCTGTCTCCCTCGTCGCAGGTTCCCAGTCTGAGGGGGGGGGGGGGGGTCTCGACCCGAAACATCACCCATTCCTTCCATCCAGAGATGCTGCCTGTCCCGCTGAGTTACTCCAGCATTTTGTGTCTATCTTCTGAGGAATCCTAACCTTGTGCGTTATATAAAGGACTAAGTGAGTGATGGTGACATACGTGAGGTTTGGATCCTTATTCTATAGTTAACATTCTCCACCATGCATCATATCTGATCCTATAATCAGCCATGCCCACAGGGAAAGGGCACAGATGAAATGACACAATGAAACAGGCCCTTCGACCCACCGAGTCCGCGCCGACCAGCGATCCCCGCACATTAACACTATCCTACACACACGAAGGACAATTTATACATACACCTGCCAATTAACCTACATACCTGTACGTTTTTGGAGTGTGGGAGGAAATTGAAGATCTCGGAGAAAACCCACGCTGGTCACGGGGAGAACGTACAAACTCTGTACAGCCAAACACCCGTAGTCGGGATCGAACCTGGGTCTCCGGCGCTGCAAGCACTGTAAGGCAGCAATTCTACCACTGAGCCACCTTGCCGCCCAATTGTCAAATGTCAAATAATAATAGCTCTTAACAAAACAAATGTCTTTCTGAAATTTCTGCTGAACTTAAACTCGGTCCGTCCCCAGTTGTTCAAATTTTGCTGCTTCAGTTTGCACGGCCTCTCCTTGTATACAGGAAAATGATTTGGGTTTTTGATACGAATTGAATTCCTGCATCTTCACATTAACTCTTAGCAATAGTCTTTTATGCATTGCACTGTTACAGTTGACAAACTAAGTACTGGCACCTCACGGTTTACACGGGGGTCACGTGTTTGAAGGGCAAACATGAGGATTGGAATCCCTATTCTATAGTTGACATTCTCCACCGTTCGATCCCGACTGCGGGTGTTTGAAGAGCAATTCAAAAACACCCAAGTTAAACAAACACGGAACTACACTCTCGGGTGTAAATATGAGCGTGTAGTGGCCAAAAATAACAGCCCGTAAATCAGGCCTTGGTATTAAATGAACAGGCGAGTTATTTCAAAAGTGCACGGATCACACATGCATCCAGCACGAGGTGCCTGCATACACTGTGCTGATTGCTGTTTTGCAAAGTTAACTTTTAAGACAACAGAAACAGGTCACAGTGTTTTCAGGAGCATTAAATTCTCTCTGTGTAAAATTCATCAGGCTGTCTCCCAAGACTGCCAGGTGAATGTCAAACAGCAGGAGAGTTAATTCAGTGCAGGTAAATCATATCTCTGTGAACTAGGGTTATACATGAGGAACCCATTTGTATCCCACCGAGTCTCTGCAATGTCAAATACAGTGCACCGATTTACACAAGCTTGAACTATGGTAATGACGCATGGCTACAGTTGGATGGTTGTATTGTGATTTAAATCACTGTTTCTGGGTGCGTTTGAGACCATGTCTGTACCTCTGACTTTTCCTGCGCTGCAGGTTGCAACCAAGGGTGCATGATTGTGATCAGGGGAGGTAAAAGGCAGTTGAGCGGAAGAAATGGTGAAGAAAGTTAGGTGCCTCCTGGGTCTGCAGCAAGAGCAGTGGAATAATGGTGATACTTCGGTGAAGGCTCTGCGGGTCGTACCTTGCGTTTTACTTAAGACCGGCTGCAGTGTTTTCAGTCAATGCTATTGATTAGTTGATCTGATAAGTTGGCAGGTTCCGCGATGTGTTAAATTTTCCTTTTTTTCACATGGCGGTAAGTGTGGAAGGAGTGTGTGAGCAGCGAACCCGCCCGGTCCCGCTGGACCTCAGCTCTGCGTCTGCAAGTGATCGGATTCCACACGCACGCCGATTCCCATCAGTCACTCACCAATCATTCTCAAAGTCTGAAAGCGTGTTCTTCAAGGCGCAGGTTAAGGGGGAAGAAATATCCGTCCAGCTGCATAACAAACTCCTGATGGTGTTGCAGTAAACAAGATGGCTTTATTCCTGAAGTACCCGAGTTGCTTTAATCCCAAAGACACGTCGTCTGTCCTTAAAACACACAAAGACTAATTGAAGTGCAGACAGGACAAATCTTTGTAATCCGGGCTGTCATTTCAACTAAGTCCAAACCCATTTGTACTAACCTTTGCTGACAGAGTCACATGATGTACATAATTTCTAGTAATTTACCAGCAGCAGCTCTAACCTTTTCTCATCAAATATTCATAAAGGCATGATTCTCAATGATTTTCTGTCTCTTTCTATATTTACTGCTTGTTGTCTTCTTCTTTCCACTGTAATTTTGGGCACATTGAAGTCGGATGGAATTAAACTGAACTTGGGCCTACATCTGCGCTAGTTAGGAACAACAAGGATAGGAAACTTTTAAAACACGTTCCCTGTTTGATGTCTGCTGGCCACATTCTCTTTTTGTGTTCTCGTATTTGATCTAGTGTGTTTAAACCGGTGTGACTTTGACTTACACTAATGTTGCACCTTTATAGTACACCCACATAGGGACGGTAACACGGTAATACAGAGAGAGAAAGATTATGAAGAGATGAGACAAGATGGATAGAAAGGACCTGTATCTTTTAGCAGAAGGAAAGTGTGGGCATGCAATTTAAACTCTCAATAGACGCTTCATGGATGTTACTTAGATTTACTCTTCCCTATCAGTATTCAGTATAACATAACTAGTGCAGAGATACAGTGTGGAAACAGGCCCTTCGGCCCACCGAGTCCGCGCCGACCAGCAATCGCCCTGTACACTAACACTATCCTTCACCCCTAACACTTCAGTGAAAGACTCCTTCACCCCAAGTGCCTGAAGGAACGATATAGGAGGTCCTTCCTTCCCGTTGCTGTGAGACTGCACAACCAGCACTGCTCCCAGCAGACGAGTCAACAGTAATAGTTAAGGAATACACAGTAAACTGATGACAATTTATTCTTGTCTTTACTTTTATTTATGATGAATGATCTCTTGCTATCCACTTTGCTGCTGTAACACTGTAAATTTCCTCGGCGTGTGACGAATAAAGGAATATATATATATATATCCTACACACACTAGGGACGATTAACAATTATACCAAGCCAATTTTGCCTGCAAACCTGTACGTCTTTGGAATGTGGGGGGAAGCTGCATCTCCCAGAGACAGACGAAGGGTCTCGACCCGAAACGTCACCCATTCCTTCTCTCCAGAGATGCTGCCTGTCCCGCTGAGTTACTCCAGCATTTTGTGTCTATCTTCGGTTTGAACCAGGGTCTGCAGTTCCGTCCTACACATTTCCAGGAATGGCTTTCCCAAGAACTTACTTTACACCTGGTCACATCTTTGCCTTCATTTTGCTGAATCACAATTGAATCTGAGAAGGTAACTGGCAAAGTTAACAGTGGTGAGATGAGTATTTTGCTCTCGATTCCAGCTTTGGTAATTCCTTATGTCTCCAATAGATCCTTTTGACTGACTTCTGTTACCCATTGATAAAGCCTCAACTATTTCAGTGTTAACTCACAACAAAATCCTCTCTTTCATATCATCCACTGAAATATGTCTCAGTTTAGTTTATTGTCACGTGTACCGAGGTACAGTGAAAAGCTTTTTGTTGCATGCTAACCAGTCAGCAGAAAGATTTTATATGATTATAATCGAGCCGTTCACAATAGGAATAACGTTTAGTGCAAAATAACATCCAGTAAAGTCTGATTAAATATAGTCCAAGGGTATTCATTGAAGTAGATAGTAGCCCTGGATCGCTCTGTAGATCTTGGTTGGATGGTTCAGTTGCCAGATAACGGCTGGGAAGAAACTGTCTCTGAATCTGGAGGTGTGCGTTTTCATACTTCTGTACCTCTTGCCAGATGGGAGAGGGGAGAAGACGGCGTGACCGGAACGACTTGCCCTTGATTATGCTGGTGGGCTTGCTGAGGCAGAGTGAAGTGTAGATAGAGTCAATGGAAGGCAGGTTGGTTAGTGCGATGGTCTGGGCTGCGTCCACAATTCTCTGCGGAGCTGTTCCAAAACCGTGCTGTGATGAATCCCGATAAAACCTTCAATCTGTGGTTCCAAGATGCTGTCCAAAATGGATTGCTCAAAATGGTCCAATTAACTTCATAAATGCAGAAGATAGATAACAACTTAGGAGTGCGGGTGTCAGGGGTTATGGGGATAGATCGGCGATGATTGAATGACGGAGTAGACTTTGGTGGTAAGAATAGGAAGGCAGAGTATTATCTGAATGGTGTCAAGTTAGAAAAAGGGGACGCACAACGAGATCTGGGTGTCCTAGCGCATCAGTCACTGAAAGAAAGCATGCAGGTACAGCAGGCAGTGAAGAAAGCCAATGGAATGTTGGCCTTTATAACAAGGGGAGTTGAGTATAGGAGCAAAGAGGTCCTAGTGAGACCGCACCTGGAGTACTGTGTGCAGTTTTGGTCTCCAAATTTGAGGAAGGATATTCTTGCTATTGAGGGCGTGCAGCATAGGTTTATTAGGTTAATTCCCGGAATGGCGGGACTGTCATACGTTGAAAGACTGGAGCGACTAGGCTTGTATACACTGGAATTTAGAAGGATGAGGGGGGATCTTATCGAAACGTATAAAATTATTTAGGGGTTGGACACCTTAGAGGCAGGAAACATGTTCCCAATGTTGGGGGAGTCCAGAACAAGGGGCCACAGTTTAAGAATAAGGGGTAGGCCATTTAGAACTGAGATGAGGAAAAACTTTTTCAGTCAGAGAGTTGTGAATCTGTGGAGTTCTCTGCTTCAGAAGGCAGTGGAGGCCAATTCTCTGAATGCATTCGAGAGCTAGATAGAGCTCTTAAGGATAGCGGAGTCAGGGGGTATGGGGAGAAGGCAGGAACGGGGTACTGATTGAGAATGATCAGCCATGATCACATTGAATGGCGGTGCTGGCTCAAAGGGCCGAATGGCCTCCTCCTGCACCTATTGTCTAATGTCTATTGATGGGCCGGATGCCTAATTCTACTCCTATCACATGAACGTATGAGTCTATTTCTGATGTTTATGGTCATGTCCTAATTCTTGCTTTCAGCACTTTTGTGTTGTGGCAGCTGACATATTTTAACTTGCTCTCACAGTTTTAATGGTGAGGAATCAGAGTTTCACTGCAAAATTGAAATGACCACTTGTCTTCAGAGAGGCACTTTCAAGGTTAAAATCAATGATGTATTCTTAGGCACCCCCTTAAGCATTAAGGCTTATGCCTGATTTTACACTGTGAGTAAATTCCAAAATCCCAGTGCAAGGTCTTGTAGGAGAGAGGATATCCGCATTCTTAACTGTGATGTGTAGGAAGGAACTGGCAGAAACCGAAGATAGACACAAAATGCTGGAGTAACTCAGCGGGACAGGCAGCATCTCTGGAGAGAAGGAATGTCTATTCTTAACTGTGACGATTGACATAAATCCAGCAGCAAATATATTAGTTAAAATGGCAAAGGGTTGAATGAAGAGTATTTAGAGTCGGTTAGTTCAACAGCGATCAATTGAAGTAGGGGAAAAAAATCATCCGGCACATGCTTATTCCTTGGAGAATTCAATAACATTTATAAGATTAGATTGTGAAAAATGCTCTGGTAACTGATTTATGGATAATAAGCTCAGGCAGGTGCCTTTGCCTTGGGTACATTCTTGTCAGGATGTTCTACCTTTCCGTTGTTAGACAAGATGAACTTCTGCTCATTTATTAACTTCCAACACAATAAGTGTGGAAGATTAGAGAGAAATGAATTTACCATTATAGGTTTGCAGGTTAAAAATGCTTGAGAAAGCACATCTTTCATACTTCATAAGTGCCCCGTCTTTAATTTTCTGGAAACTGTAACCAGTTCCACAGTAGATGGAGTTTTTTTTGCCAATAAAATGTTATTTAATTTACTTTCTGCATTAAACCACAGTCCACAAAAAGAAATACAGTATGGAAATAGGCCCTTTGGCCCAACTTGCCCATGCTGTCCTATTTCCATACTGTATGACTCTATGACTAATACCTTAGCTTTCTCTATATACCATTCTAGGCATGTGATTTGGTGGAAGATCATTTGTGTTTTATTCATATATTTTATCTTTTTCTTATTTATTATGATATTAATTGAGCAGTATTTCACTCTTCTTCTGGAAACAGTGGGCCTGAACTCGCTGGAGTTTAGAAGGTTGAGGGGAGACATAATTGAAACTTACAGAATAATGAAAGGCATTGATAGAGTGGATGTGGAAAGGATGTTTCTACTGGTGGGAGAGTCTAGGACAAGAGGAAATAGCCTCAGAATTAAAGGGCGCCCTTTTAGAAAAGAGGTGAGGAGGAACTTCTTTAGTCAGAGGGGTAATTAATCTGTGGAACTCATCGCCACAGAGGGTTGTGGAGGCCGTCAGTGGATAATTTTAAGGCAGAGATAGACAAATTCTTGATTAGAACGGGTGTCAAGGGTTATGGAGAGAAGGCAGGAAAATGGGATGAGGAGGCAAAGATCAGCCATGATTGAATGGCGGAGTAGACTCGATGGGCCGAATGGCCTGATTCTACTCCTGTAACTTGTGAACTTGGGAAGGTGAGTACACATCCTGCCTGTGGCAAAATGCATTTCTCCGCCTATCTCATTCACATTGGTAGTCAGTTGCTGTTCAAGGAGAAGGAATAATATACTTCAAATTTACTCGTATGTATAGGAGCCTGGAGCATGTTGAATTTTACCAGCATGATCAAAATGTGAAGTCAAGAGGATGGGTAGGGCAAGGCAAGTTTATTTATACAGCACATTTCAGCAACAAGGCAGCTCAAAGTGCTTTACACAAACCATCAAAGAGCAATTAAAAGCAACCAAAAACAGTTATTAAAGAGAATAGAAAATACAAACAAGCTAAAATAGAATAAGACAGGTATAAAATACAAGAATAAAAGTTACAGTGCAGTGTAAGAAATGAATAATTATTTGATTTAATAAAAGGCAGCGTCAAACAGAAAAGTCTTCAGCCTCCATTTAAAAGAACTGAGAGTTAGACAATAGACAATAGGTGCAGGAGTAGGCCATTCGGCCCTTCGAGCCAGCACCGCCATTCAATGTGATCATGGCTGATCATTCTCAATCAGTACCCCGTTCCTGCCTTCTCCCCATACCTCCTGACTCCGCTATCCTTAAGAGCTCTATCTAGCTCTCTCTTGAATGTATTCAGAGAATTGGCCTCCACTGCCCTCTGAGGCAGAGAATTCCACAGATTCACAACTCTCTGACTAAATTTTTTTTTCCTCATTTCTGTTCTAAACCTCCTACCCCTTATTCTTAAACTGTGGCCCCTGGTTCTGAACTCCCCCAACATTGGGAACATGTTTCCTGCCTCTAACATGTCCAACCCCTTAATAATCTTATACGTTCCGATAAGATCCCCTCTCATCCTTCTAAATTCCAGTGTATACAAACCTAGTCGTTCGAGTCTTTCAACATATGACAGTCCCGCCATTCCGGGAATTAACCTAGTAAACCTACACTGCACGCCCTCAATAGCAAGAATATCCTTCCTCAAATTTGGAGACCAAAACTGCACACAGTACTCCAGGTGCGGTCTCACTAGGGCCCTGTACAACTGCAGAAGGACCTCTTTGCTCCTATACTCAACTCAAGTTGCAGTGGACCTGCAGATTTCTGGGAATTTGTTCCATATATGTGGTGCATAAAAACTAAACGCTGCTTCTCCATGTTTAGTTCTGACTCTGGGGATAGAAAGCAGACTTGTCCCAGACGACCTGAGAGTTCTGGATGGTTCATAATGCAACAGAAAGACGTACAGGTATGTGGGTTAATTGATTGGGTAAATGTAAAAATTGTCCCTAGTGTGTGTAGGATAGTGTTAATGTGCGGGGATCGCTGGGCGGCGCGGACTCGGTGGGCTGAAGGGCCTGTTTCCGCGCTGTATCTCTAAATCTAAAAAAAAAATCTAAAAGAAGATCAGAAATGTATTTCGGCCCTAAACCATTCAACGCTTTATAAACCAATGGTGGTATTTTGAAATCAATTCTTTGACAGACTGGAAGCCAGTGTAAAGACCTCAGAACTGGAGTGATGTGATCCACTTTCTTGAGCAGCAGCATTCTGAATCAGCTGCAGCTGTCTAATCGATTTTTTAGGGAGACCTGTAAAGACAGCATTACAGTAGTCAAGTCAACTGAAGATAAATGCATGGACAGGTTTTTCCAAATCCTGCTGAGCCATAAGTCCTTTAACCCTTGATATATTCTTAAGGGGGTAGTAGGCTGACTTTGTAATTGCCTTAATGTGGCTGTTGAAATTCAGGTCTGAGTCCATGACCACACCAAGATTTCTGGCTTTGTTCGTGGTTTTTAACATTGCCGATTGAAGCTGAGCGCTGACTTTTAATCGTTCCTCTTTGGCTCCAAAAACAATTACCTCAGATTTGTCTTCGTTTATAAGTATATAAAAGTATAAAAATGGAAAGCACCGTAAGGAAAATGTGATAAAAAGATTATAATCAGTTAATTCAGAAATCAACAAGAAGATGGTTGAAATATGCATTGTGTTTTAATTTTACTTACAACCTGAACACTAGTTAGGTTTAGTTTGGAGATACAGCACGGAAACAGGCGCTTTGGCCCGCCAAGTCCGCGCAGACCAGCGATCTCCGCACACTAACACTATCTCACACACTAGGGACAATTTTGCAATTTTTACCGAAGCCAATTAGCCTACAAAGCTGTACGTCTTTGGAATGTGGGATGAAACCGGAGCACCCTGGGAAAACCCACACAGATCACGGGGTGAATGTACAAACTCTGTACAGACAGCACCTGTGGCCAGGATCGAACCCGAGTCTCTGGCACTGTAAGGCAGCAACTCTACCAATGTGCTGCCCCCACATTTGATTATTTTAAAGATAGGCACAAAATGCTGAAGTAACTCAGTGGGACAGGCAGCATCTCTGAAGAAAATGGATAGTTGACGTTTCAGGTCAGGGCCCATCTCCAGACTTTGATTATTTTAACCTTCCAGATATTTTTAGACTGCATGACTAAATTGTGCGTCAGATTAACAGTTCTGCAAAATACAGTTTGTTGAGCAGCAGGGTATTATAAAATTTAAAAATATTTGTTGAAATCTTGTTTGCACTCACCCATGAGAGGAAACATATTACCATGATAAAATGTCAGAAATTATACTCATACTTCCCCCCCACTGCAATATCACCGTATGCTTAAACAATAATATTCTCTACACTCTGGAGCGGCATTAAAGTGGGAAAGGGAATATTCAGAATAACCTCTTGACTTCCTGATAAACTTGAAAAGGAGCATTCAATTAAAAGTGTAGAAACCAAGAATTGCAGATGTTGATTAATGCATAAAAGGACACAAAGTGCTTGAGTAATTAAGAAGGTCAGGCAGTATCTCTGGAGAACATGGATAGGTGACTTTTCGGATCAAGATCCTTCTTCAGACCAAAATCCTTGCTGCTTCTGTGAAATCATATATTTGAACTTGATTCCCTGCATGTTAATCCTGCCCTTTTTTTTACCGTGCAGAAATAGGCCCTTCGGCCCACCAAGTCCGTGCCGACCAGCGATCACCCCATACACTAACCCTACCCCACACACAAGGGACAAAACATTGTACAATTTTACTGAAGCCAATTAACCTACAAACCTATCAGTCTGAAGAAGGGTCTCGACCCGAAACGTCACCCGTTCCTTCTCTCCTGAGATGTTGCCTGACCTGCTGAGTTACTCCAGCATTTTGTGAAACAAATACCTTTGATTTGTACCAGCACCTGCAGTTATTTTCTTACATAACCTACAAACCTGTTCATCTTTGGAGTGCTGGAGGAAATCAAAACACCCAGAGAAAACCCACGCGGTCGCAGGGAGAAGGTGCAAACTCGGTACAAACTGCATCCACAGTCAGGATCGAACCAGGATCTCTGGCGCTGTGAAGCGGCAAGTCTTCCGCTGCCCCACTCTGCCGCCAATTTGTTCACAAGGCAGGGCTAGTTACATAAAGACCACAGTGGGGCTGACATTTTTCTGGCTACGTGTTTTCAAGTGCACGCACACACACCATTGTTAAGCAACAGGAAAGCAACAACTAGTTTTTGACATGCGACTCGAGAGCAATGTGTTAAAACTCACAATACCGCATACAATTCAATGTTTGAAGAAGGGTCCCGACCTGAAACATCGCCTATCCTGTTTCTCCAGAGATGCTGCCTCATCCGCTGCTGATGTTCTTCATGTCTTTCAACGCTGACAAGTGCCAGTCAGCAGCATCTAACCATTACCATTCACGGGGCCTCTACTCATATGGTTACCCTATGAATTCATGTCTTTAACCAAGATTTTCCTGGTTACAATGGAAAAAATTTACCATGAATAGATCATTGCTTGTGCTAACAAGATGATCTGTCGTTTGCCCCAAATACAGAAGAAGATATTCTAACTTTGGTGGAAATGTTCAAAGGATTACTAAAACACAATATAAAAGTAAAGCTAGATAAATCCAGGTTTATGCAGTGAGAAGTCGTTTAGTTTAGTTTAGAGATACAGTGCAAAAAACAATCCCTCTGGCCCACCGAGTCCACACCGACCAGCGATCCCCGCACATTAACGCTATCCTACACATCCTAGGGACAGTTTACAATTATACCTAGCCAATCAGTTTACAAACCTGTACGCCTTTGGAGTGTGGGAGGAAATCGGAGCTCCCCGGGAAAACCCACCCAGGTCACGGGGAGAACGTACAAACTCTGTACAGACAGCACCCGTAGTTACGATTAAACCCTGGCGCTGTAAGGCAGCAATTCTACCGCTGCGCCACCGTGCCGCAAAAATGTACCTTAACCTAAAAGTCAAAGACATCGAACTGGTGATGGGAAAACGAAGTGCAAACATGATCACCAATTAGCCAAAGCCTAAAAAGGTACAGATGATGCATGTTTACACTTCATTCTTTCCAGACCAGGGTTCCCAGTGCGGCACCATTGTGCAGCTGATGGAGCAGCTGCCTCACAGCGCCGGAGACATGGGTTTGATCCTGACCTCGGTTGCTGTCTGTACCAAAGATGCTAGAGGAGCAAGATGAACCACTCCGCTGAAATCGCCTATACTGAAACGTAGTACTCAAAGGAGCGGAATGTCTGCCATTTTAGTAAGCAAAACCCACCGTTCGCTCTGCCTCTCGCAGTGTAATCAGTGTTTTGGGGGAACAGTATGTGTGACAATACCATAAAAATGCAGAACATATCTCATCTATCAATTCACAGATTTTTGTTATTTTTCTTTTTAAATGTTTCTGCTAGTTTCTGCCTACTAAAATGGTGCCATGACACACTACAGTTTTTAGGGTCGAGTGGTCTATCTTGCTGTGCTCTATTATCTTTGGTCTGTACGGAGTTTTCACGTTCTCCGAAGCATCTCCCAAGTGCGTGGGTTAATGAGCGTTTGATGAGCGTTAATGAGTTAATGAGCGTTAGTGGGTTAATGAGTTGATGAGCGTTTCTCGGCACTGGGCCTCTACACGTTGGAGTTTAGAAGGATGAGGGAGGACCTCATTGAAACTAACTGACTAGTGAAAGGCTTGGATAAAGTGGGTGTGGAGAGGATGTTTCCACTGGTGGGAGAGTCTAGAACCAGACGTTATAACCTCAGAATAAAAGGGCACTCCTTTAGGAAGGAAAAGAGGAGGAATTAATTTTGTCAGAAGGTGATGAATCTGTGGAATCTATTGCCACAGAAGGCTGTGGAGGCCAAGTCAATGGATATTTTTAAAGCAATGATAGATAGATTCTTGATTAGTGAGGGTGTCAGGGGTTATGGGAAGAAGGCAGGAGAATGGGATTAGGAGGGAGAGATAGATCAGCCATGATTGAATGGCAGAGCAGACTTGATGGGACGAGTGGCCTAATTCTGCTCTCATGACCTTATGAAATCTGATGATGAAACTGAAAGATCTTTGAGTAGAAAACCAGATCCAAACAAACGACATGTGATTCAACTTCAAATAACCTGTAAG
This sequence comes from Rhinoraja longicauda, assembly GCF_053455715.1. Lineage (NCBI taxonomy): Eukaryota > Metazoa > Chordata > Chondrichthyes > Rajiformes > Arhynchobatidae > Rhinoraja > Rhinoraja longicauda. The sequence continues at coordinate 5,571,368 of NC_135958.1, read as the reverse complement.
GTGATCTGAAGGACTCTCGAGGTAATTATCGGAATGGATTTATAGTAGTTGTTTATTAAATGTGTGCGTTGAAGTTACTGGACTTCACTAGAGCCTTAAAAACTGGGAGTAATTAGGGAATTCAGAAGAAACTTCTTTTCCCAAGAGATGATGAGAACATAAAATGTAGGGCCTTATTGAAACTCTCATGATGAGTCAGGGAAAGCATAAAGTGGCCTTCTGCTGTATTAACACATCGTTAAATGTACATCCCTGCCACCTAATACCATACTGACAGCTGGGATGTGTAATTCTGCAAAGTTACTGTCTCCACCCAAAATGTTGAAGTTAAGTAGGTAATTATAGTAATTGAAACTGTAGTTGATCGTTTATTATTATGTTTGTGTTTAAAAAGTGTAGAACATCACTGCACTGTTGGGAAGGAAGAACTAGATTGGTCGAGAAGACCAGCTTGTGACAATAAAGATAGACACAAAATGCTGGAGTAACTCAGCGGGACAGGCAGCATCTGTGGAGAGAAGGAATGGGTAACGTTTCGGGTCCAGACCCTTCTTCAGACTGATGCCAGGGAAGTGGGCAGTACAGAGATAAAATGTAGTCGGAGACAGTAAGACTGTTAGGAGAACAGGGGAGGAGGGAAGGGATGGAGAGCGAGGGAAAGCAAGGGCTACTTAAAGTTAGCTAAGTCAATGTTACAATAGAGACATTTTATGCCCTCCAGCTTCAATTTCCAGTGGCTAAATCACAGTCACGACAAAGCAGAGAGCTGGTAAACTACTTGGAGCCTTAATGTTAACTCCACGACATTTTCCATCCTAGGTTAGCAGACAATAGACAATAGACAATAGGTGCAGGAGTAGGCCATTCAGCCCTTCGAGCCAGCACCGCCATTCAATGCGATCAAGGCTGATCACTCTCAATCAGTACCCCGTTCCTGCCTTCTCCCCATACCCCCTCACTCCGCTATCCTTAAGAGCTCTATCCAGCTCTCTCTTGAAAGCATCCAACGAACTGGCCTCCACTGCCTTCTGAGGCAGAGAATTCCACACCTTCACCACTCTCTGACTGAAAAAGTTCTTCCTCATCTCCGTTCTAAATGGCCTACCCCTTATTCTTAAACTGTGGCCCCTTGTTCTGGACTCCCCCAACATTGGGAACATGTTTCCTGCCTCTAATGTGTCCAATCCCCTAATTATCTTATATGTTTCAATAAGATCCCCCCTCATCCTTCTAAATTCCAGTGTATACAAGCCTAATTGCTCCAGCCTTTCAACATACGACAGTCCCGCCATTCCGGGAATTAACCTAGTTAATACAGCAGATAGGGCTTTGCTGGAATAACAAACGTATCTTTGTCTCCTACGCTGAGATACTTTAAGAGTTAAGAGTGTTTAATTGTCATATGTACCGTGTGGGTTTTCTCCGGCTGCTCTGGTCTCCTCCCAGAAATGTTTCCCGAGTGTGTGGGATAGTGCTAGTGTACGGGGTGATCGCTGGTCAGTAGGTACTCGGTGGGCTGAAGGGCCTGTCTCTAAAGTCTAAAGTGGATTGGTGTCCCCCAAGACACTCAAGGTGGGTAATTTCTGAGTCTTTTGGTTACTTTGTGCTTCTCCTTTGTAATCCACACCCAGAGGATAGATCTGACATGCTGCAAAATTAGGCTCAGATTGAGTGTAAGTGGGATGTTGCTGTGAATCTGTATTTTGTGATGGATTGGTGATGGAGAATGATTGGGAATGAGTGGGTTGAGCATTTGACGGCACTGGGCCTGTACACGCTGGAGTTTAGAAGGGTGAGGGGGGCCCTCATTGAAACTTACCGATAGAGTGGATGTGGAGAGGATGTGTCCACTGGTGGGAGAGTCTATGACTAAAGGTCACAGCCTCAGAATTAATGGACGTTCCTTTAAGAAGGAGTTGGGGAGGAATTTCTTCAGTCAGAGGGTGGTGAATCTGTGGAATTATTTACCACAGAAGGTTTTGGAGGCCTTCAATGGATATTTTGTAAGGCTGAGATAGATAGATTTTTGATTAGTACAGGTGTCAAGGGTTATGGGGAGAATGCAGGGGAATGGGGTTAGGAGGGAGAGATAGATCGGCCATGATTGAATGGCAGAGTTGGCTTGATTGGCCGAATGGCCTAATTCTGCTCCTATCGCTTATGACCTTATGTATCAAAATGGAACAATGAAATTCTTACGCTTACACCGTTTCTTTTATCCGATCTCTCTCTGCCAAAAATTTCAACAGGAAATCTAGTAAAGTATCTCAACTGAGGTAAGTTGGCATCAACTTTAATATTAAGGGAGGAAAGCAATTTTTAACAGAGGAGTCCAAATTGTTTACTGGTGAGTGTTTGGTCAGAATTTGTAATTCCTTGGGCCAGACATGAGGCTCAATAGACAATAGCTGCAGGAGGAGGCCATTTGGCCCTTCGAGCCAGCACCGCCATTTAATGTGATCATGGCTGATCATTCTCAATCAATACCCCGTTCCTGCCTTCTCCCCATACCCCCTGACTCCGCTATCCTTAAGAGCTCTATCTAGCTCTCTCCTGAATGCATTCAGAGAATTGGCCTCCACTGCCTTCTGAGGCAGAGAATTCCACAGATTCACAACTCTCTGACTGAAAACGTTTTTCCTCATCTCCGTTCTAAATGGGTATCAGGTGAAAAGGATCCAGATATAAAGGCAAGGCGGCTTGCAAATTATATATTTTCTAGTATCTCTCCATGACATTATATGAAAGGTATTTGGAAGGGCGACAGAGTGGCGCAGCGGTAGAGTTGCTGCCTTCCAGCGCCAGCGACCTGGGTTCGATCCTGACTACTGGTGCTGTCAGTATGGAGTTTGTACGTTCTTCCTGTGACCTGTGTGGGTTTCCTCCGGGTGCTCCGCTCTCCTCCCACACTCCAAAGATGTACAGGTTTGTAAGTTAATTGGCTTCGGTAAAAAAAAAAAATTGTCCCTTGTGTGTGGGATAGTGCTAGTGCCCGGGGTGATCGCTGGTCGGCATAGAAACATAGAAACATAGAAAATAGGTGCAGGAGTAGGCCATTCGGCCCTTTGAGCCTGCACCGCCATTTATATGATCATGGCTGATCATCCAGCTCAGTAACCTGTACCTGCCTTCTCTCCATACCCCATGAACTCTATGAACTTGGTGGCCCGAAGAGCCTGTTTCCACACTGTATCTCTAAAGTCTAAAGTGGAATGTTGTCCCCCAAGACACTCTAGACTAGTAATCTCTGAGTCTTTGGCTTCTCCTTTGTAATCCACATTGGAGGGTAGGTCTGACATGCTGCAAAATTATGCTCAGATTCAGTGTAAGTAGGATGTTGCTGAGGATGTACATTTTGTGATGGATTGGTGATCAGCTGCTCAACATCAAGAAAGCTTTCCAGCATGGTGGGGTGCAATTCACTTGTTACATGATGTGAACCCATTTTGGCTTCTCCATTATCAAGCCCTTTACAGCTGTCGGCAAGTTGACATTTTCCCCCGCCCAAGTTGCTTGTTTACCTACCCGGGATAAATAGTGAGTGACTTAGAGGGTTTAGTTTAGATATACAGTGTGGAAACTGGCCCTTCAGCCCACCGAGTCCCTGCCGACCAGTGATCACCCCGGACACTAATTCTATCCGACACACTAGGGACAATTTCCAGAAGCCAATTAAACTACAAACCTGCTGTCTTTGAGATGTGAGAGGAAACAGAGACGTACAGGTTTGCAGGTTAATTGGTCGGGCAAATCTAAAAATTGTCCCTAGTGGGCGTAGGATAGTGTTAATGTGCGGGGATCGCAGGGCGGCGCGGACCCAGTGGGCCGAAGGGCCTGTTTCTGCGCTGTATCTCTAAATCTAAAAATCTAAATCGAAACCGGAGCACCTGGAGAAAACCCACGCAGTCATGGGGAGAATGTACAAACTCTGTCCAGCAGCACCCATAATCATGATCAAACACGGGTCTCTGGCGCTGTCAGGCAGCAACTCTACCGCTGCGGCACTGTGCCGCCTTTTACATCATTGGTAAAGGGAGAGTTGGTAAAGGGTAGGTTGCCACAGTGACGCAGCGGTAGAGTTGCTGCCTTACAACACTTGCAGCACCGGAGAGCCGGGTTCGATCCCGACTGCGGGTGCTGCCTGCATGGAGATTGTACGTTCTCCCCGTGACCATGTGGGTTTTCCTCGAGATCTTCGGTTTCCTCCCACTCTCCAAAGACGTCCAGGTCTGTAGGTAAGTTGGCTTGGTATAAATGTAAATAGTCCCGAGAGTGTGTAGGAAAGTGTTAATGTGCGGGGATCGCTGGTTGGTGCAGACTCGGTGTGCCGAAGGGCCTGTTTCCACGCTGTGTCTCTAAAACGAAAAAGTTAAAGAGAAGGCAAACTAAAAAGTAAAGGAGATGGGAAAATTGCAACTCAGAATAAACTTCTTATCAACATTTTATAGATTTTTATTGAAGAACTTGAAAAAACAAAAGCACTAGGATTTTGTTCATCTCACCTCCCTGTGCATGTCTACTCTTCCCTTTGCAATCTGTCATTTTGTGGAAACTATATGATGAGCAGAGTTGGCAATACTCCAAGCTTTGGCGTGTACTTGTCTAGTCACAAAGGGTGGAGAAGATAGAAGCTTTGCAAGGTGCTGGCTGACATTGTAATGAAAAGAATATTTTGTTCATACTAGTTTCTTAAATTGGCAGACACACAGCACAATTGGAATGTGTCTGTAGGCTGTTGTGGTTCTGGCATGTTACGTGGTTCGTCTGGGAGCAAAAAATGTAACAGAAGTCCTTGATGCGATAATATCCACACAACAAATTAATGTGAGCCTTCCATGGTCTACACCTGAATTTAATCTCTGATACGTTGAATGTAGAATTGGAAAAATTGTCATCGTGCTGATCATCTTTGCCCTGACACTGATATTTTATATTGTATTTCCATTAAAATAGATTAAGAAGGGACAGCTGCATTTCTGGATGTGAGTCACTGCCTTGGTGGAGACTGCTGTGTTGCAGATAAGGCAGCCGTGCGTTAGTCCTTATAGTGTCTGAATTTGAGAAGTTGAGGTTGCGAGGGGAAGATAGATCGGCCATGATTGAATGGTGGAGTAGACTTGATGGGCCGAATGGCCAAATTCCGCTCCTATCACTTATGAGTGAACTTATGAAGTGGGTTCCCAATGATATCTGAAAAAAGAAAACAAAATGGCTACTTCCAACAGTATGGATGAGTTAGGAAAACCAGTGGGAATAATAATCCAGATTAAATGGACTTTAAGAATGGTTCCAGCAACATGTTGTCAAATGGTAACTCAAATTTCACCGTACCTTAATTGGTACATGTGACAATAAATTGATCTTGAAATTTTGAATGAAATTTTAATTGAAAATAAATTCTGCATTGGAGTTTGAAGGTAAGGCATTGGTATCTCAATTGACAACAATTAATTCTGATTTCGTTTTTTTCTTGATCACATAAGATCATTCTGACTGTTATCCCACTGCTTTTCTCAATTTATATTCTCAGATAATATGTACAATACCATGCGTAGGAAGGAACTGCAGATGCTTTTTCAAACCTAAGATAGACTCAAAATGCTGGAGTAACTCATCAGGACAGGCAGCACCTCTGGAGAGAAGGAATGGGTGACGTTTCGGGTTGAGACCCGTCTTGTAGAAAACCCTTCTAAAAGGAGGGTCTCGACCTGAAACATCACCCATTCCTTCTCTCCAGAGATGCTGCCTGTCCTGCTGAGTTACTCCAGCATTTTGTGTCTGTGTACTGTACCATACTTGGAATGTTTTGGTATCAATTTCAGAAAATTTCTATTGCTAACTTTGATAAATATTACATGCAATTATCTGAAAAGAATTGTTAGCAGGACGTATTCAACCTGAAACATGATCAGTTAAGAATGTAAGAATGCATATGAGATACTACATTGCAAGCTCTTCCCGAAATATGATGCATTTATATCTTTTTTTTTAGTCTAGTGGTATGCAAAACAGAAAGCCTTTTGTGTAAATCAGCATCTGCAGTTCCTTGTTTCTGGAGTAAAAGACCCTTCGGCCCACCAAGGCCATACTGATCACATCCCAAAGCACTACTGAACAATAAGGTGTTTTGCATGTGCAATTATCATTGTTATGCAGACAACACATTGGTTGCAATCAATGCTCCTAATTTAGAGATACAGTGCGGAAACATGCCCTTCGGTCCACCACCGAGTCCGCGCCGACCAACGATCCCCGTACACTAACACAGTCCTACAAACACTGGGGACAATTTACATTTATACCAAGCCAATTAGCCTACAAACCTGTACGTCTTTGTAATGTGGGAGGAAACCGGAGCACTGGAGAAAACCCACGCGGTCACGGGGAGAACGTACAAACTCCACAGAGACAGGATCGAACACAGGTCTCTGGCAATGTGAGACAGTAACTCTACCGCTGCACCAACTTGCCATCCTATGGTGTAATCTGTTCAAAATTGTTTTTGTTCTGTATTGAATTTCTGATAGCAGTTGGGGCAGCATGGTGACACAACGGTAGAGTTGCTGCCTTACAGCGCCAAAGACCCGGGTGTGATCCTGACTAAGGGTGCTGTCTGTACGTTCTCCCCGTGACCAGTTTGTATGTTCCCAGTTTGTTCCCAGTTCCCAGTACAAACTCCCCAGTTTGTATGTTCTCCCCGTGACCGTGTGGGTTTTCTCCAGGTGCTCTGGTTTCCTCCCACACTCCAAAGACGTACAGGTTTATAGATTCATTGTCTTCTGTAAATTACAGTGTGTGGGATAGTGCTGGTGTACGGCATGATCGATGGTCAGTGTACACTCTGTGGGCTGAAGGGCCTGCTTCCACCCTGTATCTCTAAAGTCTAAAGTGACTTAGATGCAAGCAAAATACATAATTAATGTCAAATGTCCTTTGCACCGCTAATGATTTTTCAGTCCTCGCCAAATTTTGATTTGAGATTTGTGTGTGGAGCTGTAACCTGATTTGACTTTGCCACATCGAAGCTGAACCAACAATCTCATGTGTTGAGTGCAGTATTTATCCCAAGTTTGCTGTGTACATAATCCATCAAAAGGCAGGTTGGCGTAACATAATATGACCCAGAAGATTGTTTCCAAAGGCCCTGGCAGTATTCTTTGCAGTGAAGCACTGTTAACGGAAGAAGTGTGAACAGGAGCTTTGTGGTCGACCAAAGGAGCTTAACATTCATAGGTGCACTTTGCAAGGTCGAAAGGTTTTAGCAAGCGACCAAGTTGTTTCTTTGCTTTCACATAACAGCAAGCTCTGTTTGGTTCCCCTGTGACCTCAGCTCCTTAATGTACTTTTAGTGACTAGGTTTCTCCATTAATAGTTGTATGTGTGGGAGTTGAAAAGGTGACTTGCAATGTAACTAGCTTTCCCATGCTCTCGTACAGTGACATTTTGAATGAATAGGTGTTGTCCTTTTATTTCTGTATGACCTTCTCCGGAACAGTTGTTGCTACCAAACTTAGAGATGCTGATATTCCGACAGTGGAATAGTGAATCATTGTGGCAAAAACAAAGCTGAAAGCAACCGTGCGCATCTCTAATCCAAAACGTCACGGTAAACTCGTGAAATGTCAAATTTCAATTTAAAAGATTTGTTAATTATTGAACAGTGCCGTTTGAAACAATGTGATTTTAGTTTGAGAGTTACAGTGCGGAAACAAGCCCTTCGGCCCACCAAGTCCACGCCGACCAGCGATCCCCGCACACTTGCACTGTCCCACAGTTTACCATTTTTACCAAAGCCAATTAACCTACAATCCTGTATGACTTTGGAGTGTGGCAGGAAATTGTAGCGCCCGGAGAAAGCCCACGCGGTCACGGGGTGAACGTACAAACTCCTTACAGATTGCACCAAAAATCAAGGTCGAACCCGGGTCTCTGGCGCTGTAAGGCAGCAACTCTACCGCTGCATAATCGTGCCACCACAGTTGCCACCGTGAAACCCCTGGCACCATGTTATTTTAAACTTACAAGTACTAAATGGTCTGTTTATAGTAGAGGGAATGTGAACCGCAAATTCATCTATTACTTTAAGTCTCGGGACTTGGATGAGACTTTTGGATTTCACAGTGATTTGTAGATGAAGTTGAAAGGGTGGAGATTGGTTTGTGTGATGGACAAGGCTGCATCCACAACTCTCAGTAATTTGGTGCCCTCTTGGTTAATTAGTTTGCAAATCTAATGGTGATGCATCCCGATCGAAAGCTTCCTTCAATGCAACTGTAGAAACTGGTAAGGGTCGTTGGAGACATGCCAACCTTCCCTTCGTCTTCTGAGGAAGTAGAGGTGCAGGAAGGAACTGCAGATGCTGGTTTATACCGAAGATAGACACAAAATGCTGGAGTAATTCAGCGGGTCAGGCAGCATCCCTGAAGAAAAGGACGAGGTGACGTTTCAGATCAGAACCCTCCTTCAGACTCCAGGGATTTCCCCCCAGAGATGCTGCCTGGCCTGCTGAGGAAGTGGAGATGTTGGTGTGCCCTCTTGGCCGTTGTGTCAATGTAATTATACCAGGACAGATTATTGTTGATATTTATTCAGTCATCGTTGTTCATTTGTCTGATCTAGAGACCGAATGTTGTCCTGTTGCAATATTCATTTGCACAGCTGGTAGAGCTGCTGCCTCACAGTGCCAGAGACCGGGAATCTATCCTGACCTCGAGCACTGTCTGTGTGGAGTTTGCACTTTCTCCCTGTGACCATGTGGGTTTCCTCCGGGTGCTCCAGTTTGTCTCCCCACATCCCAAGGACGTGCAGGTTTGTAGGTTAACTGGCCTCTGTAAATTGTCCCGGAGTGTGCAGGGAATGGATGAGATAGTGGGAGAACATAGAACTCATATGAATGGGTGATAGATGATGGTCAGTGCAGGCTCGGTGAGCCAAACAGCCTGTGCCAGATGCTGCATGGAATTTGAGGGAAATTTACTTTGACAAAGAGAGTGATTGATATCTGGGATTCACTGCCAGGGGAGGTGGTGTGATCAGATACAATTACTACATTTAGACATGGCACTTCAGTTGACAAGACATAGAAGGATGCACAACAGGCAGTGGAGGCCAACTCACGGGATGTTTTCAAGAGAGAGTTAGATTTGGGGCGAAAGGAATCAAGGGATATGGGGAAAAAGCAGGAACGGGGTACTGATTTTGGAAGATCAGCCATGATCATATTGAATGGCAGTGCGGGCTCGAAGGGCCAAATGGCCGACTCCTGCACCTATTTTTCTATATTTCTATGTTTCTATTTTCAATGCAGGTAAATAGGATTAATGTAGATGGGAAAAAAAGTCAGCATGGACATATCTTATGTTTTCCTTTCCCGTGACTTTCAATCTGAAGAACGGTCTCCACCCATTCCTTCTCAGCCTGTCGCGCTGAGTTACTGCAGCATTTTGTGTCTATCATCAGCATGGGAATGTTGGGCCGAATAACCCGTTTCTGTGCTCTACAATTCCTTGACTTTACGATTCAAAATGGACCACCAGTTTTTTATTTGTGAACAGTTGGAAAGTTGTGCAAGACTCACCAAAGAAAGGTCTGCTTTCAATGGCGAACAGTTGCGAATGAAAGGTTTTTTTTAATGTTACAATCCAAGGATAGACACAAAGTGCTGGAGCAACTCAGGGGGTCAGGCAGCATCTCTGGGAAAAACGGATGGGTGACGTTTCGGGTCGAGATCCTTCTTCAGAGATGCTGCCTGACCCGCTGAGTTACAGCAGCACTTTGTACCCATCTTTGGCATAAACCAGCATCTGCAGTTCTTTGTGTTTACAATCTGAGGAAATAGCTATGACTATCCCTTGTGGTTAAACGCAGCTTATTAAAGAGTGCAGGGCTGCTTATCCCATCTCTTATCCAGCCTTAGACACTGAGCCTGACTCTTGCAAAATCCGACCTGATCTACAACGAGAGTCGAAGGTTCAGTTTAGTTTATTGTCGCGTGTGCCGAGGTACAGTGAAAAGATTTTGTTGCGTGCTAACCAGGCAGTGGATAGACAATGCATGATTACCGTCGAGCCGAGGACCCGGCGTGGGGTCTGCTGGGAAGAACAATGGGGACCCGGCGTGAGGAGACTGCCGGCGTGGGGGGACTGCCGTGAGGAAACATATAAAATTCTTAAGGGGTTGGAGAGGCTAGATGCGGGAAGATTGTTCCCGATGTTGGGGGAGTCCAGAACCAGGGGTCACAGCTTAAGGATAAGGGGGAAGTCTTTTAGGACCGAGATGAGAAAACATTTCTTCACACAGAGAGTGGTGAGTCTGTGGAATTCTTTGCCACAGAAGGTAGTTGAGGCCAGTTCATTGTCTATATTTAAGAGGGAGTTAGATGTGGCCTTTGTGGCTAAAGGGATCAGGGGGTATGGAGAGAAGGCAGGTACAGGCTACTGAGCTGGATGATCAGCCATGATCACATTGAATGGCGGTGCAGGCTCGAAGGGCCGAATGGCCTACTCCTGCACCTATTTTCTATGTTTCTATGTTTCTATGATCCAGTGTGGGGGAGGGCAAGGCACTCATAGAAGTTTTAGAATCCTCTGTCCAGCGGATAAGCTTGCGTGCGTTTGTTTGTTTGTTTGTTCGATCGTTCGTTCCGGTTAAGGCGCTGTGCACGCGGCAGGCAGCCAGCCAGCCAACGCTCGCTTGTCTTTTTCTTTTTTCTTTCACCTCACTTTTAATTTATTTTAATTTCAACTTTTTCGTGAATCTTGTCGTTGTGCTGTGACTGCTGGCAGACCAATTTCCCTCCGGGGATGAATAAAGTTTTATCGTGTCGTATCATATCGTAAGATAGACACAAAAAGCTGGAGCAACTCAACGGGCCAGGCAGCATCACTGGAGAAAAGGAATAGGTTTACTTTTCAGATCGAGACCCCTCTTCAGACTCATTACAATCGTGCCATTCACAGTGAACAGATACATGATAAGGGAACAACGTTTAGTGCAAGGTAATTAGTTTAGGTTAGTTTATTGTCACGCGCACCGAGGTAGAGTGAAAAGCTTTTTTGTTGCGTGCTATCCAGTCAGCTGAAAGACAAAACATGATTACAATCGAGCCGTCCACAGTGTACAGATACATGATAAGGGAATAAGGTTTAGTACAAGATAAAGCCAGTAAAGTCCGATCAAAGATAGCCCGAGGGTCTCCAAAGAGGTAGATGGTAGAATAGGACTGCTCTCTAGTTGTTGGTAGGCTGGCTTCACCACGTGCCAGGTTTTGAAGCACGAATGCGCTAAATCGGAAGTTCTGAGCTTGCCGACGATGTCCTCCAGTGGATTCTGCGTGCAGGATCTCCCCAACTAGGAAGCTCCGACTTCCAACAATTCCTGACCTCTCACAGTGGGAATCCTCCAAAAGAACCACTGCCAAGTTAGACCTGGCATAGGAACAGCCATCTCAATTAATTTTACTGTCGAGGTATGGTTATGTGTGTCTGCGATAAACATTGATTAATATACAGTTTTTTTGAATTGTTGAATTTATTGAACTGTTTTAAATGGTTCTGTGTTTTTAAGATTGTAGGTTTCATTTTTTTAAATAAAGGTTGAATCTTTCAATGGGTCGATCTGTCTTCAACAGCCTTTGAGTATTTCTCTATGTCAGATACGCAGAAATAGATGTTGACAGCTTTGATACCCAGCTAAGCCTAGAGACATCTACAGGAAAGGCCTTTCTACCTGCCAATATTTCTTCATCATTATTGTAGACAAGGCTTGTTTCATCTAGCCTACATTCCAATGGATTGAATATATATATTTGTTTTACCTGGCTTTTATGATTTGAGTCTCTGCAAATAGATTTGTTTCACACAAAAATTAACTGTCGAAAACAAGTCCTTTCTTACTTCAAAGTGGGTCTTGTAATCTCACCATAACAAACAATGAAGCTGTTTATTTGTTACTTCAGACAACTATTAATATCAATCATACCAGATATTTTTGGTGCAGACTAAGTTAATTCGATTAAATTCATCAGTTCATAAGTGATAGTAGAATTAGGCCATTCGGCCCATCAAGCTAACTCTGCCATTCAATCATGGCTGATCTATCTTTCTCTCTCAACCCCATTTTCCTGCCTTCTCCCCATAACCCCTGACACCCGTACAATCAAGAATCAATCAATCTCTGCCTTAAAAATATCCATTGACTCGGCCTCCACAGCTGCCTGCGGCAATTAATTCCACAGATTCACCACCCTCTGATGAAATAAATTCCTCTTCATCTCCTTCCTAAAGGTATGTTCTTTTATTCTCAGCCTAAGGCCTCTGGTTCTAGACTCTCTCACTAAATTACAAAGTGCTTGCTTTGAAACAATTCACAACAGGATTGGACAAAAACGTGCCAGTTAATTTTCATTTCAATGTATTTCTGAACAGTTATTTTCATATAATAGACCCACCAGGAAACAAATCTCGACCAGGGAGACTTTCTTGGATAACATAGGGTTAGTTTAGTTTAGTTTAGAGATAAAGTGCCGAAATAGGCCCTGCAGCCCACCGAGTCAGCGCTGACCAGCGATCTCCGTACACTAACAATATCGTATACACTTGGGAGAATTTACAATTTCTACCAAAGCCAATTGACCTACAAACCTGAATGGCATTGGAGTGTGGGAAGAAATCCTGGAGCACCCGGAGAAAACCCACACGGTCACGGGGAGAACGCGCAAATTCCGTACTGACATCACCCAAGGTCAGGATCGAACCCCGGTCTCTGAAGCTGTGAGGCAGCCACTCTACCGCTGCGCCACCGTGCCGCCATTTCTAAGTAGAAAAATTACAGCAACAGGTGTTCCAATCTGGAGATCTAGAGAGTGATATCTTGGCTCTATCTGTTCAACACAAGTACTACAGTTACGAACCAGTTAATTAAATGAGCTGGACTTCTAATATTCATAAAGTCTTTTGGAATAGAAGTGTAACTTATGAGGCAGCAATCTGCAAAGTTTAGGGACTTCATTGAAAAAATGATCAGCAAATTCCAGACGATATAGATAATAAGATACCCTTGGCCATCCTTGGGATTTGATGAATGCTCAGTGCTGGAGCCATTCTGATTAGATTATCTTGTTATGCCTGATGATAAAATTAATATTATAAATATTTATAATACCGGCTTTGTGTGTTTCTTTTTGATGTATTTATTATAATGTATTTATTGGAATAGTGAAAGGCATGGATAGAGTGGATGTGGAGAGGATGTTTCCACTAGTGGGAGAGTCTACGACCAGAGGGCACAGCCTCAGAATTAAAGGATGTTCCTTTAAGAAGGAGATGAGGAGGCATTTCTTTAGTCAGAGGGTGGTGAATCTGTGGAATTCTTTGCCACAGAAGGCTGTGGTGGCCGTCAATGGATATTTTAACGGCAGTGATAGATAGATTCTTGATTAGTACGGGTGTCAGGGGTTATGGGGAGAAGGCAGGAGAATGGGGTTAGGAGGGAGAGATAGATCAGCCATAATTGAATGGCGGAGTAGACTTGATGAGCTGAATGGACTAATTCTGCTCCTATCACATGACATGACCTTATAAAGCTAAGAGTTGCTTATGTGCATACAAACTTACAAATTACAGTTAACTCCAGCAGTTTGTGAATGCCTCTTTTAAACTTTGTCACGCTCAGCTTAAACCGATGCCCATGTTACACAGAGAATGGTGGGTGCCTGGAACACGCTGCCAGAGGTGATGGGGGAGGCAGGTGCGAGCGTGACGTTTAAGAGGCACTTAGACACATGGATATGCCAAGGATGGAGGGAGATGAATCACGTGCGGGCAGGGTAGATGAGTTTAACCTGGCATTCTGTTCGGCATGGACATGAGTGGGCAAAAGGTTGTTTTGTTCTACGTTCTATGTTCTAAAATTAAGATGAAACTGCTCAGCCAGCTCTCCCCTTTTTATTCAGAACAATGGCACAAGTCAAATGAATGAGAGCATGTTTTTACTACAGCTGTTGCTGACTTATAGTCGAGGGGCCAAATGTGAAATGCATCTGTGCTCCCCGTTTGATTGATCTGAGCTCAGGCATTGGCTCAGTTGTGAGTTCATTGACACACCAGAGTGTCAGGTGCAGAGGCATTTAACCTCAAGCTCTTCTCCAGCCTTTGCATGTCAACACACAGGTGCAGAGGCTCAGGATGAAGTGAATAGGCAGATGTCCAGCAGCAGGTAAGTGTAACCCGACCCTGCATTGAGTCCAGAAGGCAGCAATGTGTCAGACTTGCACTGGGCTTTGTTCGAACCATGTAGGAGGCAGAGTTCAGAGATCTCTATGGAGGTGCATAAAATCATGAGAGGAATAGATCGGGTAGACGCCCAGAGCCTCTTGCCCAGAGTAGGGGAATCCAGAACCAGAGGACAGAGGTTGAAGGTGAGGGGAGAAAGATTTAACAGGAACCTGAGGGGTAACTTTCTCACGCAAAGGGTGGTAAGTGGGACTAGTGTAGATGGGACATGTTGGCTGGTTGGGGCAAGTTTGGTCGAAGAGCCTGTTTTACGTTCTCTAAGTCTATAACTCTATGACTCTATCAGAGAGGAAGTGGGAGGGAGAACTAACATGACGGACAATTGGAAACTTTGCATACTGATGTGCAAAGTGGTTACCAGGTCTACTTTTTTTTCCTCAAGGTAAAACTGTTATTTTGCTAAGAACTTCAGCTTTACACAACGTCTCAATTGTGTTTGATAATGACACTGTGAAGTTAATTTTACAATCACCATTCCATTCATCATCGGTGCTATTCCACAGTGTAACATGAGCATAAAACGGTGTTCACAACCCAATGGTGTGAATATTGATTTCTGCAACTTCAAACAACCCTCTCTCTCCATCCCTCCGCCATCTTAGTTCTCCGACTAGCTTTACTGTCCTCCAGATTACATTTTACTGACTGTGTGCCTCGTTGTCACCTTCCCCTCAGCTGACGATGATCCATTCTACATTTTCCTTGGATCTTCGTCCTGTTTGATCTCTCGCTTTCACACCTTACCCTTCCATATCTCTATGTCTCCCTCTCCCCTGGCTCAGTCTGTAGAAGGGTCTCGACCCTTCAACTTGTTTCTTCTCCCCAGAGATGCTGTCTGTCCGGCTGAGTTACCCTAGCACTTTGGTGAAATCCAGCAACTGCAGTTCCTTCCTACACATAAAACCATCATGACTTTATTCATGAACAGCAATGTGCTGTGACTTTGAAAGGTTCTACCTCCATCCAAGTTACCTTCCTCCCACCTGCAGCAAGCAGACCCCCTGGCTCACCACCACCTTTCTTCACCTGTCTTTTCTAAAAATCTTTAGTCAACCTTGCCTATGCTACATGTCTGTGCTATAGTTGCACTGTAATTTAAAGCCATCCCTAAGTTTGACTGGAACCCTTTTGAAACATTACAATTGCCAATCAGTGATCCCACAACCAACATTTCAGACCAAACCTTTGCAGTCCTGTCAACTCCAGTCATGAACGGTGAAGGACAATTAAACAGTTAAGCGAAGGAGGGGCTTCAGAAATATACCCAGAAGTGTCAAACCAATGATCCATCTTCGGATCGTGCCATCCTGTTTTCTTGCTGTGTGACTCTATGATTCTCTCTTTCCAAAATCATTCCAGATTTAAACTTGCGATATTTCTGATTTAAGTTCATAAGTTTACAAGTTATAGGAGTCGAATTAGGCCATTTGGTCCAACGCATCTACTCCGCCATTCAATCATGGCTGATCTATCTTTCCCGCTTAACCCCAATCTCCTGTCTTCCCCAAATACCCCCATGACACCCTTTCTAATCAAGAACCCATCAATCTCCACCTTAAAATATCCATTGACTTGGGCTCCACAGCCGCCTGTGGCAATGGATTACAGGATCACCGCCCACTGACTAAAGAAATTCCTCCTCATCTCCTTTCTAAAGGTGCGTCCTCTTACTCTGAGGCTGTGGCCTCTGGTCCCAGACTCTCCCACTAGTTGAAACATCCTCTCCACATCCTCTCTCCAGGCCTTCTTTTTAATGGAGGAGACAGCATAAAGTCAATGCCAGAATAATAGCGAGAGATGTATGGAGACAGAATGATATAACGGCAAATCTGGAAGTAGTGGTGAATCCATTGAATCTTTAAGCAGAACACTGAGGGTAGGAGGGTTTAGACCAAAGCTTGGAAGATATACAATGATGTTGAGATGTGGCAATTTGGTGCAACATTGGAGAAAGTAAAAATAAATTATACTGTTCGAATAAAATTTCCAAACATTGCCACAATGTTTGGAAACTTAGTCTGAAGAAGGGTCCCAAACCAAAACGTCACCTATCCATGTTCTCCACAGATGCTGCCTGACTCGCTGAGTGACTCCAGCACTTTTGCGTCCTTTTGGCTAGCATCTGTAGTTCTTTGTTTCCACATTGTGCCAACGTTTCTGTATTTACAATCTATATGTTAATTATACATCATGTAATATGACACATGTTAACTGTATGTTAATTTTAGTAGGTCTGGTGCAAACCTCACCACAGGTATGTAACGTGTTCTCACTCAGAACAAGGTGGCACGGTGGTGCAGCAGTGGAGTTGCTGCCTTACAGTGCCAGAAACCTGAGTTCGATCCTGGCCACTTGTGCCGTCTCTACGGAGTTTGTACGTTCTCCCTGTGACCACGTGGGGTGTCTCCCACATTCCAAAGTTGTACGTTAATTGGCTTTTTAAAATTGTCCCAGTATGTAGGATGGAGCTAGTGCACAGGTGATTATTGGACAGTGTGTACTCAGTGGGCTGGGGGCCTGTTTCATCACTGTATCTATAAACCTAATCCTAAATAATCATTTCAAAATCTTGTGTATTCATTCCCTGTAATCTAACCACTTTTTGCAGTTGATAATAAGTACCAAATGCTGTATTTCTAGATATTGCGCCATTTATAATTAATAGCCATTACAAAACTGCAATATATATATATATATATATATTTTCCCCCAAGTATAATAATGGAAAGAAATCTATTTTAAATGTGTCTGTGTCCACAAATCGTTTGAAGAAACAATAAAATCATTATGCAGCACTGTAGAGACAGGTTGAAACTTTGAAATGATATATCTTTTGTGTGTTACTTTGGGCTCTTGTCCCATG
This sequence comes from Rhinoraja longicauda, assembly GCF_053455715.1. Lineage (NCBI taxonomy): Eukaryota > Metazoa > Chordata > Chondrichthyes > Rajiformes > Arhynchobatidae > Rhinoraja > Rhinoraja longicauda. Next base: position 5,554,214 of record NC_135958.1, on the reverse strand, counting down.
AAAAAAACGTGGTAACTCAAGCCAGTGTACCCTAGAGCAAGTTCTACAGCTTGTACATAGGTGTTTCCAGACATGATCCATATAATTAGCAAGCCTGTTTGACCTTCATATTGTTGCCCAGAGTCAGATGGGAACTGAGTAAGTTTCAGATGACCTTATCATGTGACTTGAGTCAAAGATCAGCTGGCACTTACTGTTCAGCTGTCATTTTGACTCATTTATCACCTCAGTCATATTACTGACAGTGAGACAAATAGGCCTGGGTATAAAATGTTTTCTGCATGCTACCTGCCAGCCTAAAACCTTAATTGCTGGTCATAAATTTTCATGTGTTAAATGCTGCCATGGACCAGTCAAGTGCCTTTAGCAAAAGGTTTTAAAACTGTGTGTTACCTAATTTGTTTCCATTTGTAAATGGCTGATGGACATGCTACTGAGTGAGCAAAATGAAGGCTGGAATGTACCCTTCAGCTTTTCTAATGTGTTTGGGAATGCATGTTTTCTACATTTATGCAATTATGCATACAATTGTTTAAACTATTTGTGTTTGAGAAGTTTTACGTTGGATGAGATACTCTGACTTGGTGGGACACGTTCCGCTCTGGCATCTTCACTGTTTCACACATAAGTCACATCAGTCTGAAGAAGAATCCTGACCTGAAACGTCACCTGCCCTTTCTTCATTACTTTTTGTTCATTTCATTTGTTCTATATCTCTCAATGTCACCGTCTATATCTCTGGATAGACACAAAATGCTGGAGTAACTCAGCGGGACAGGCAGCATCTCTGCAGAGAAGGAATGGGTGATGTTTCGGGTCGAGACCCTTCTTCAGTCTAGATCTCTCTTTTCCCTTTCCCCTGAGTTTGAAGAAGGGTCTCGACCTGAAACGTCACCTATTCCTTTCCTGCAGAGATGCTGTCTGTCCCGCTAAGTTCCTCCAGCGCTTTGTATTTTGCTTAAGTTCGATTAAAGCACCTGCAGTGATTTTTGAATATCAAGCTGCATTTATACTGAAGAATTGAGTCTAGTTGGTTTGGACATTCTGGAGCCAAAATGGATTCTCGAGGCCAATGCATGGTAGTACTTATCCATGTGTATGCCATCTTTCAAAGTCCATTGTCTCAAAACATGTTTGAAAAATCTCTTTGTATGGTTGTTTAGTTTAATTGTTTAGTTTAGTTTAGTTTAGAGATAGACAATAGACAATAGGTGCAGGAGGACGCCATTCGACCCTTCGATAGTCAAGAGTGTTTTATTGTTATAAGTCCCAGAGAGAAAAATGAAATTCTTACTTGCAGCAGCAGCACCACAGAATATGTAAATACAACAGAATATGTAGACACAGCCTGGAAACAGGCCCTTCGGCCCACTGAGACAGTTTAGTTTAGTTTAGTTTAGTTTAAAGAGAAAGGGTAGAAACAGGCCCTCTGAGTCCAAGCCAACCAGCGATCCCCACACACTAACACCATCTTACACACACTAGGGACAGTTTACAATTTACCAAGCCAATTAGCCTACAAACCTGTACATCTTTGGAGTGTGGCAGGAAACTGGAGCACCTGGAGAAGACCCACGCAGGTCACGGGGAGAACGTACAAACTCCATACAAATAGCAGCCGTAGTCAGGATTGAACCCGGGTCCCCAGCACCATAAGGCAGCAACTCTAACGCTGCATCACCGTGCCGCCCTAAGACACGCTTAGAGACGCAGTGTGGAAACAGGCCCTTCGGCCCACTGAATCTGCGCCCACCAATAATCAGCCGCACACTAGTTCTATCATACACACTAGGAACAATTTACAGAAGCCAATTAACCTACAAGCCTGCATGTTTTTGGAATGTGGGAGGAAGCCGGGGCACCTGTGGAAAACCCACCCGGTCACGGGGAGAACGTGCAAACTCCACACAAGTAGCACACAAGGTCAGGATCGAACCCGGGTCTCTGGCGCCGTGGGGCAGCAGTTCTACGGGTCTAGTTCGAGGGAACCAGTAAACTAGACCTGTGATGATGGCTCCGAGTGGTGTGACAGTATCTTCTCTGAGAGGTCTTGCACTGTTCGACACTGAAGTCGGATTAAGATCTGGCTCTGGAGTCATAGCTTGCTTTGCAGTTTTGCAGAGAACAGCGTCTGTCAAATCGCAAGTGGACACCAAGCAAAATGAAGTGTCATTAATGGTTGATAAACACAGAAAGGAGGAGTAACTCAGCGGGCCAGGCAGCATCTCTGGAGGAAAGGAATCGGTAACGTTTCGGGTCGAGACCCTTCTTCAGACTGAGAGTCAGGGGAAAGAATATCATTAATGATTTAGTCAGTTGGCATTGCAGCCTGCCAGCTATCCGGTTGTAAATTGTCTTATCTTCCCAGATATCCACACTGCTGAGATACATTGGGTTTATAATTTCACCGTTCAGTTGTTAGAAGAGGTTAATTATAAAATAAACCAAAGCCAGATGCAGGAGACTCTAGCTGATATATAAATCTCTCTGCGTGGAAACAGAGACAGAACATAGTAATCTTGGCCTCAGATTCTCATTCTGAAACAAGGGAGATGATAAATGACTCTCATTGTCTGACTCACAATAGCCTCTGAGCATTTGTATTCCCAGAATTCTGTACTTTGTTGCCGAAGTCTTTTTACGCATAATTTTACCCGAGATGCTTCCCAGAATGATGATAGTATTAATTAGCTGTTTCATTGTTATCTCCACATCCCAAGGTGTTAACACTCAGCTGTGTTTTGGACACTAAGCCTCTGATAGCAAATCTTTATTTATCTCTGTAAGACGGCACGGTGGCACAGCGGTAGAGTTGCTGCCTCACAGCGCCAGCGACCCGGGTTCGATCCTGACCACGGGTGCTGTCTGTACGGAGTTTGTACGTTCTCCCCGTGACCCGCGTGAGTTTCCTTTGGGTGCTCCGGTTTCCTCCCACATCCCAAAGACTTACAGGTTTGTAGGTCAATTGGCTTCTGTAAATTGTAAATTGTCCCTCGTGTGCAGGAAGGGGGGATCGCAGGTCGGCCAGGAATCGGTGGGCCGAAGGGCCTGTTTCCACGCTGTATCTCTAAAGTCTAAAGTTCAATATAAAGACTGTGGTGAGAAATTAATACCATCCCAATATCAATATTCAACAAATCAAAATTGGTGCAAAAAATGGCAGAAACTGGAAATCTAAACAAATCCTGTAAGCACTCAAGGGGCACAGTGGCGCAGCGGTAGAGTTGCTGCCTCACAGCGCCAGAGACCCGGGTTCGATCCTGACTGCAGGTACTGTCTGTATGGATTTTGTACATTCTCCCCATGACCTGCGTGGGTTTTCTCCGGGTGCTCCGGTTTCCTCCCACATTCCAAAGATGTACAGGTTTGTAGCTTAATTGGCTTCGGTAAAATTGTAAATTGTCCCTGGTGTGTGTGGGATAGTGCCGGTGTACAAGGATCGCTGGTCGGCGCCGGCGGGGATCTGTGGGCCGAAGGGCCTGTTTCCGCGCTGTATCTCAAAACTAAACTAAACTAAACTACACACTCCACATCAGTGGGGAGAGAAACAGAGTTAACACCTTGGGTTAAGTCCACTTTATCCAACTGTAAAAAGAAAAGGGTTTAATTTGGAGAGGCAGAGATTGGAGAGAACAAAGGGAACAACAGTGATAGGGTGCAGACCAAATTTGTCATAGTACTAATCACGTTATGAAACAAGAGAGGAGAGAGTGAAGAATGTTTTATTGTCATATGTACTGACAACAGAACGATTAAACTTTTATTTCTTTTAACAGGCCCATAAATGCAACCCACACGGACCGATAAAATAATCAAAACAATTGAATAAATGAATAACCCTGATACTAGTGCAAAACAAAAACACAAACAACCATCGACGCAGTCCATAGGAATTCACAGTCGCTGAGCTCAGTGTTGTGTAGTGTTCAAGAGCCTGCTGGTTGTTAGGTAGAAGCTATTCTTGAACCTGGTGGGCACGGTTTTCAGACTCTTGTACCCGCTTCCCGATGCTAAGAGCAAGATGAGAGTGTGGCCAGGGTGGTGTGGGTCTTTGATGATATTGGATGATATAAACAGCAGTTAGAAACAAAGAACTGAACCATCCTACCAACAAGTAGAGAGCAGTCCTGAACTACTGTCTACCTCATTGGAGACCCTCGGACAATAGACAATAGGTGCAGGAGTAGGCCATTCGGCCCTTCGAGCCAGCACTGCCATTCAGTGTGATCATGGCTGATCATTCACAATCAGTACCCCGTTCCTGCCTTCTCCCCATACCCCCTGACTCCGCTATCCTTAAGAGCTCTACCTAGCTCTCTCTTGAAAGCATCCAGAGAATTGGCCTCCACTGCCTTCTGAGGCAGAAAATTCCACAGATTTACAATTCTCTGACTGATAAAGATTTTCCTCTCTCCGTTCTAAATGGCCGACCCCTTATGGGTTATCTCTATCTTTCTAGTCTATCGGACTATCTCTACCTTTGATCGGACTTTACCGGCTTTATCTTGCACTGAACGTCATTCACGATATTCCCTTTATCATATAGAAACATAGAAACATAGAAAATAGGTGCAGGAGTAGGCCATTCGGCCCTTCGAGCCTGCACCGCCATTCAATATGATCATGGCTGACAATAGACAATAGACAATAGGTGCAGGAGAAGGCCATTCAGCCCTTCGAGCCAGCACCGCCATTCAATGCGATCATGGCTGATCACTATCAATCAGTACCCCGTTCCTGCCTTCTCCCCATACCCCCTCACTCCGCTATCCTTAAGAGCTCTATCCAGCTCTCTCTTGAAAGCATCCAACGAACTGGCCTCCACTGCCTTCTGAGGCAGAGAATTCCACACCTTCACCACCCTCTGACTGAAAAAGTTCTTCCTCATCTCCGTTCTAAATGGCCTACCCCTTATTCTCAAACTGTGGCCCCTTGTTCTGGACTCCCCCAACATTGGGAACATGTTATCTGCCTCTAATGTGTCCAATCCCCTAATTATCTTATATGTTTCAATAAGATCCCCCCTCATCCTTCTAAATTCCAGTGTATACAAGCCCAATCGCTCCAGCCTTTCAACATACGACAGTCCCGCCATTCCGGGAATTAATCTAGTGAACCTATGCTGCACGCCCTCCATAGCAAGAATATCCTTCCTCAAATTTGGAGACCAAAACTGCACACAGTACTCCAGGTGCGGTCTCACCAGGGCCCGGCCCGGCTGATCATCCAGCTCAGTAACATGTACCTGCCTTCTCTCCATACCCCCTGATCCCTTTAGCCACAAGGGCCACATCTAACTCCCTCTTAAATATAGCCAATGAACTGGCCTCAACTACCTTCTGTGGCAGAGAATTCCACAGACTCACCACTCTCTGCAAACTGTGTACGGCTCAATTGTTATCATGCATTGTCTTCCCACTGACTGGTTAGCACGTAGCAAAAACTTTTCACTGTACCTCGGATACACGAGGTAACTAAAGTAAGAAAAAAATTACATTGAAACAGGAGGATGTTACCAGGTTTGTTATAAAAAATGGAATTTTCCCCTGAAATTGCTGAATTGAGTGTTAGATCCCAAGTGCTACAACACCTCAAAAGGAATTTGAGGCACTGTTTCTCGAGCTTATATTGAGCACGGCCCATCTTTTCCATGTGATATGATTAGTTTGGTTTAGTTTAGAGATCCAGCAGTTCACCGAGTCCACGCCGACTAGCGATCCCCACACACAAACACTATCCTGCACACACTAGGGCCAATTTACAATTTTACCAAAGGCAATTAACCTGTAAACCTGTACGTCTTTGGGAGTGTGGGAGGAAACTGGAGCACCCGGAGATAACCCACGCAGGTCACGGGGAGAAACTCTGTACAGACAGCACCCGTAGTCGGGATCGAACCCGGGTCTCTGATGCTGTAAAGCAGCAACTATAACGCCATGCCACCATGCCACCCCACGATATTGGAGTTAGAAATGTAGTTACCTTTACCAGTTTAATATAACTTCATTGAGGTTATTATTTTGCAATGGGCTGCATAAAGATGTACATTATTGCTCCTGTATTGGTGCGTACGTGTCCTGATTGCTCAGTGCCCTTAACTGGCGTGTCTGGACACATCAATAATCTTGTCTTGTCAAATCAATTCAGCATGCGATGATTAATATATTTAGTGTGACAAGGTAGTTTGCCTTATTTACCAAATTATCTGTCTGTACTCTCTGTAAGTGGAAAGCAGTGATTAGAAGAATAAGATGAAGATTTGCAATTCTGATTGTTCCTTGTCATCTCAATTTAACAGTTTCAAGGCAGGGCATAATTGTTAAGTTAATAAGATCTTGTGGCTGCAGTGGCATAAAATGTAACATGGAAGACAAAAACTTACACTAATAATTAGATGAAATGCTCCAACATGTTATGTCTTTTTTTAGATCAAATAGACGGCAGGCTACAATGAAATCCCAGAACATATATCTTTTTGGGCCGAGCTCTGGCACTTTTTAAAAAAAACCCCCAAACCATTATAAAGAAAGCCTTAACTTTAATACCCTCATAAATTCCTTTCTGTTTCTCTTTGATTTAAGTACAATAAGGTGGGATGAAACAGCATTTTCAACAAACAGGGGAAAGCCTGTTTTACTTTTGTAATTAACAGCTGCTAACTCTATCACATTCTCAGAAATAGCGAATGTTAAAGGTGTACATTTCTGCAACTTCATTAACGGGTCATTGTGGAGAAAACGTGAACTGCACAACTTTTCATTAAAATGAAACGTTCACCCTCCGTTTTGCCTTGAATGTTCCCATCCCCATTACTGGCAAAAAGCTTGGAGGATTTGTTGACCGATGTCATACAAATGAGCTGGAATAATAGTTAGACGATTTAGACTTTACTTTAGAAATACAGTGCCCTTCAGTGGCAACCAGCGATCACCCCATATATTAGCACTATCTTGCACACTATCGACAAATTACAATTTTACCGAAGCCATTTAACCTACAAATCTGTACACGTCTTTGAAGTGTGGGTGGAAACTAGGGTACATGGGAGAAAGCCCACAAGATCACAGGGAGAACGTACAAACTCCGTGCAGATGGCATCCGTCGCCAGGGTCAAACCCGGGTCTCTGGCGCTGTAAGGCACCAACTCTACCGCCACGCCACTGTGCAACCCCAAGTGGAAAGACATTATCACTAAAGAGGGTCCAGTTAGTATTTGTATCTCAGCAGATATTCTATCATGTCTCCCTCTTTCATGAGCTAAGTAGTTCATAGAAAATAGGTGCAGGAGGAGGCCATTCATCCCTTCGAGCCAGCACCGCCATTCATTGTGATCATGGCTGATCGTCCACCATCAATAACCCGTGCCTGCCTTCTCCCCATATCCCTTGATTCTACTAGACCCTAGAGCTCTATCTAACTCTCAAATCCATCCAGTGATTTGGCCTCCACTGCCCTCTGTGGCAGAGAATTCCACAAATTCACAACTCTCTGGGTGAAAAAGTTTCTTCTCACCTCAGTTTTAAATGGCCATCCCTTTATTCTAAAACTGTGGTCCCTGGTTCTGGACTCGCCCAACATTGGGAACATTTTTCCTGCATCTAGCTTGTCCAGTCCTTTTATAATTTTATATGTTTCTATAAGATCCCCTCTCATCCTTCTAAACTCCAGTGAATACAAGCCTGGTCTTTTCAATCTTTCCTCGTCACAAGTGGTGATGGCAATTGTAATATTGAAATATTTATTTTGAATATTCAACAGCAATTAATGAGTCAAAAACTAAAATGAGTAGCTAGACGAAATGATGAGTAGCTAGACTCCTTCCTCAGTCTGAAGTAGATAGAGCCTGGCCAAAAAATGTCACCTGTCCATTCTCTCCACAGATGCTGCCTGACCTGCTGAATTCCCCCAGCATTTTGTGTTTAGCTTAAAACACCTCCGCAAGTGAATGATGTACAATTGTTGGAGTCCTTGTCCGTTAGCCAATAATTGACTGCATTTGTAGGGTCTTATTAAATTGAAGACCAACGATACTCAATCTATAAAAAGGAGTATTGCTTCCATTCTGCGAACATGGTTAAATAAACTAAATTAACAAGATAAGCTATAACTAAATTTCTGATACGTTTCCTTGTGACTGATTAGTTTGTTGTCACGTGTACCGAAGTACTGTGAAAAGCTTTTGGTGTGCACTAACCAGTCCGCAGAAAGATTCAAGAGAGAGTTAGATATGGCTCTTCGGGCTAACGGAATCAAGGGATATGGGGAGAAAGCAGGAACGGGGTACTGATTTTGCATGATCAGCCTTGATCATATTGAATGGTGGTGCTGGCTTGAAGGGCGGAATAGCCTACTCCTGCACCTATGTTTCTAACATGAATGCATTCGAGCTGCCCACAGTGAAAAGATAAAGGGAATAACGTTTATTGCAAAATAAAGTCCAGTGAAGTCCAATTAAAGATAGTCCAAGGGTGTCCAATCATGTAGATAGTAGCACAGGACTGCTCTCTAGTTGCTGGTAGTATGGTTCAGTTGCCTGACAACAGCAATTAGAAAGACCCGATGTGTATTGAGATGAATGTGAGGTAAAATTCTAGCTTTTTGTAATGCTTGCATGACCACTAATCTTGTGACCCCATCCTTTAAATTCAACTCTTAGCCATTACTCATCTTACTAGGAAATGCTACTGTTCTTCCTTGATGTGTATAAGCAGCAAATAACCATGTCTACCCTGCTTCCAGTCCCTAGCTTATGTTGCTATTCTCATTGCATTGAAATGATTCTATGTCATCTTATGTAGGAAAATAACTGCAGATGCTGGTTCAAATTGAAGGTAGACACTTCCTATAGTCAGAGCATAGAAGGGAAATCGACCGATTGACCAAATGGTGCCAGCACAACAAGCTGGCTCTCAATATCAGTAAAATCAATGAACTGATTGTGGACTTTGGAAGAGGAAGGATGAGGACCCACAATCCTGTTTATATCGACCAGACGATGGTGGAGAGAGTCAAAAACTTCAAATTCCTGGGCGTGCATATTTCTGAAGATCTTTCCTGGACCCAGCACACTGATGCAGTTATACGTAAAGAACATCCTGAGAAGATTACGGAGATTCGTTTTGTCAAAGAGGATTCTCTTGAACTTCTACAGATGTACAGTAGAGAGCACATTGACTGGTTGCATCGCGGCCTGGTTCGGCAACTTGAACGTCCAGGAGCGGAAAAGACTGCAAGACGTTGTGAACACTGCCCAGTCCATCACCGGCCCTGACCTCCCCACCATCCAAGGGATTTATCAGAGTCGCTGCCTCAAAAAGGCAGCCAGCATCATCAGAGACCCACACCACCCTGGCCACACACTCATTTCACCCCTGCCATCGGGAAGAAGGTACAGGAGCCTGAAAACTGTAACGTCCAGGTTCAGGAACAGCTTCTTCCCAACAGCCATCAGGCTATTAAACACCACAACGTCAAATAAGCTCTGAACTACATTAGACTATTATTATTATTATTATTATTATTATTATTATTATTATTATTATTATTATTATTATTATTATTATTATTATTATTATTATTATTATTGTTTATTATTATTATTCTACTATTGTTTGATTTTTGAGTATATGTGTATGTGAATGTGTGTATATGTGTGTATATATATATATTCAGTCTGAAGAAAGATCTGGACCCGAAACGTCGCCCATTCCTTCTCTCCTGAGATACTGCCTGACCCGCTGAGTTACTCCAGCATTTTGTGAATAAATACCTTCGATTTGTACCAGCATCTGCAGTTATTTTCTTACACTATATATATATATGTGTGTGTATGTGTGAGTATATGTTTATAGCGGTGCTGGCTCGAAGGACCAAATGGCCTCCTACTGCACCTATTTTCTATATACACACTAAACTTTTTTTTTCTCTCTCATTTATCATATTGTTTACAGTGTACTATGTTTACATATTCTGTTGTGCTGCAGCAAGTAAGAATTTCATTGTTCTATCTGGGACACGTGACAATAAAATGCTCTTGACTATCTCGTGACTATTTTCCAAGTGTCCACAATCCACCTTAAGCATCTTTGCATGATGTTGTGGGATTTTCAGACATTCCGATGATATTTTAGTGGCCTGCATTATATTTGCGGTCTGTGGACTTTATAAAAATCGGCAGACATTTAAATCCAAACACAATTTTTCGAGAGGGGAATTTAGAATTTACTTATGGGTAGAAATGAACTGCAAATGCTGGTTTATACCGAAGTTAGACACAAAGTCTGAAGAAGGGTTCCGAGCCAAAACGTCACCCATCCTTTTTCTCCAGAAATGCTGCCCTGCCCGCTGAGATACTCCAGAACTTTGTGTCTCTCTTTGGTATTTACTCAATTCAATTGAACACATGAATGCACAAATATAAATAAATCAGTATTTGAACTGATGTAGACATCAGTTTAGAAAAAATATTCAAGAGATTAGGATTGCAACTATTATGAATGACATAAGCAAATGTAAACTCACTACCTTGTGTATAGTTATGTAATCTGGGGAGTCATTTGTAGTTAAGTTATAGGTCAGAAGTAATAGGAGCAGAATTAGGCCATTTGGCTAATCAAGTCTGCCATTCAATCATGGCTGATCTATCTCTCCCTCCTAACCCCATTCTCCTGCCTTCTCCCCATAACCCCTGACACCCGTACTAATCAAGAATCTATTTATCTTTGCCTTTAAAATATCCATTGACTTGGCCTCCACAGCCTTCTGCGGCAAAGTATTCCAGAACCATCCAGAACCATAGAGAGATTCAGCCTCTCAGCCTTGTCCCTGCCAACCATCAAGCAACCACTTTTGCACCAACCTGACTGGAAGCCATCTTATTCTCACCATTCTCCCCTCCAGATTCTACCATTCATGCACACACCAGGGGCAACTTAAAATGGGCAATTAAGCTACCAACCTGCACATTTGTGGGATGTGGAAGTGAAAAAGCAGAGCATTACATGGAATCTATGTGGTTATGAGGAGAGCACGCAAACTCCACCCAAAGTCAGGTTTGAACCCAGGTTGCTGAAGCTGCAAGGCAGAGCATCCATTAGTCGCTCCTCTGTGGAGCACAGAGTTAGTTGATTGATTTACTAACACGCACCATGTGGTACAACGTTGTACGCTGATGGTATTAGATTCAATAAACTAGACGTTTGGTGCCTTTTCTGACAGAACTGTTTTAAAATTCCATAGAAGTACTTTCACTTCTGAGGAGAGCATCAAAAAATTGAACCTCGCCCGTCACACGTTCCCTCTTCCTCACAGAATCCAGGAAGTGGCTTGGTAACAAGAAAGGATGTCAATAATTTGGTGGGGGGGGGGGGAAATAATCTAATTAAATCAATTTCTGTTGCCTTTGCATGCGTTTCTAATAATTTTGAACTGTGTGGGACTACTGAAAAGACAGCGCGGATTTAAAAAAATCACATGTGAAAACTATTGATCTCAAAGACCAAGCACTATATTGAAGTCTTGTAGAGTAGTGATGCTGAGCTGGAAGGCATTTTGTTCCTTGACATTGGCGTTAACCTTTTATTGACTACTGAGGTACCCTTAATTAATTCAAACCTGAACAAAACTGGCCCATTCTCGTTTCATATGTAGCATAGCCGGTCGTAAGATCCCTTCGACAAAGTCTCATCTCTGTTTTTTTGAGATTCAGATATTGTGCAGAGTTGGTAGGAAGTGCCCTTTGTACCCGAGACAGAGAAATCTTCTAATTGCAATTTTGCTAATCCCATGCACTCAGTCATTTATAGTAACTGAGCTGTCCTACATTGCTTTTGTTCCCTTAACTCTTGTTTTAAATAAATAATGAGAACGTTTAAACACATTACTCTTTTCAGAGCCTGAGGTCGGATAATCTTATTATTTATGAAGTGATGTGTTACATAATAGTGCTTAGCGCATGTTAACAGATGCTATTATGCTGAAATGATGGAGGCTACTGAAGATATATTGGTATGTTATATGTTAACACTGTCCTCACTATCTAATGCATCCCTGGAATAAACACTGTGAGCATTAATGAAGCAATTAAACACACATCACCAAAACTGGAATCCGCTATTTTTGAATGTGCGTATCGTATTAAATATGCATAAATTCATACATTTAATACTAATTATAATCCTGTAATTTGCTAGTTCAAAACTCTGTTCAACGTGTCACTGGAAATATTGATTGATTCGACTGCGTGCATTCATTTTGTTGAGTAGATCTCGTTGTCATAAAAGGAGACAGAAATATGAGATTTGATTTATGATGTTTAGTAGACTAAAGTAAATTGACTTCTAATCTCTGATGTGGTGGAGATTACAGTGGTATCGCTGGAGTTTGTGAGGCATCACAATCTGTGATTAAAAGACACATGCTGCATCTTTTGCATTCTAATGAGCAAGCTTTGAAGATCCGTGTTGTAATGGGCTTTCATCTTAGGTTATCAATGCACAAAGTACATTTTTTTGAGCTGTACTATTTTCAGCATAACTCTTAATAAATCTGGCATGTTAACTAACATAGATCTAATATTTTCCATGTCAGACAAATGCCTTACAATTGACTAAAGATCTTTTCTGTCAGATTAATCAGTGTACTGAAGAGCCAGACAAAGTCAAAAGCTGCAAATTAAAACAATTTTTACCTTCCGTCTTAATGAAACTGATGAGAAAATTACAACATGAGATGATATAATCCAAATCCGCTTTAGGGGATTGTGGAACAATATGTTCTTTCTTTTTCCAATGACATGTTTGACTTGCATTAACAGTTGGTAGATAATGTTAATGAATTCAAAACTAGTTTTGCTTTTTTTTTTCTCCCATAAAGATGAAAGATTTATCCCAATTCAATTTTGTATTTTGTTTCAAGATTGAATTACTTTAAAAAGCAATTACATTTTTAAAAGTTTCTTTTGACTTTGTCTGATCCACATGAAACTTGTTTTGATCAGTTTATATTGGTCAAATTCTTTTCACTTTGTACTTTTGACAGCGCTTGCGATTTCATTCCAGGTGTCAGTCCAGACTTGCCAATAACCTACCTGTCGACGAGCAGCCAGAATGTCACCCTCACTGGCACGACGGAGATGCTGAGATGCCTCTTCCTTTTGACCTGGAAGAAATTATTTCACTTTTGAGGAACCAGCTTGGGCCTGAAGGTAAGTGGGAGGAAATAATTTGGGCAAATAGAATACTTCCTTTCAGCCAAAGGTAGACACAAAATGGTGGAGTCACTCAGCGGGACAGGCAGGATTTCTGGAGAGAAGGAATGGGTGCCGTTTTGGGTCAAGGCCTTTCTTCAGACTGACATTTTTGGTCGAAACCCTTCTTCAAAGTCAAGTTTGAGTCCCACTCCTCCTCTCCAGAGATGCTGCCTGTCCCGCTGAGTTACTCCAGCATTTGTGTCTATCTTCGGTGTAAACCAGCATCTGCAGTTCCTTCCTACACACTTCCTTTCTGCTATCTCTTCATGCTTCCTTAGAGTTGTAATAGTCACTTTCTTTACACAGAGAGTGCTGGGTACCTGGAATCTGCTGCCAGGTAACGTGAAGTGTAGATGGATCCTTGGTGGGGAGGCTGGTCTGTGTGGTGGAATGAGCTACATTCACAGCTCTGTGCAATTTCTTGTGATCTTGGGCAAATCTATAGTCAATATATTAGAGTCTAGCATAGGTAGCCTTGTTATCCTGATATAAGGTTTCAGCCACAAGGAGGGCCAGAATGGTGGTATCAGCCACTTCAGTTTGCCTTCCCATCCCCATTCTGACCTGTCTTGGCCCTCCCTCACTGTCAGAGTGAAGCCACATGCAAACTGGAAGAACAGCACCTCATATTCACCACGTTTATGACTGTCATATGTTGAAAGACTGGAGCGACTAGGCTTGTTTACACTGGAATTTAGAAGGATGAGAGGGGATCTTATCGAAACGTATAAGATTATTAAGGGGTTGGACACGTTAGAGGCAGGAAACATGTTCCCAATGTTGGGGGAGTCCAGAACCAGTGGCCACAGTTTAAGAATAAGGGGTAGGCCATTTAGAACGGAGATGAGGAAAAACTTTTTTCAGTCAGAGAGTTGTGAATCTCTGGAATTCTCTGCCTCAAAAGGCAGTGGAGGCCAATTCTCTGAATGCATCTAGATAGAGCTCTTAAGGATAGCGGAGTCAGGGGGTATGGGGAGAAGGTATGGGGAGAAGACAGGAACGGGGTACTGATTGAGAATGATCAGCCATGATCACATTGAATGGCAGTGCTGGCTCGAAGGGCCGAATGGCCGACTCCTGCACCTATTGTCTATTGAACATTGAATTCTCCAATTTTGGATAAACAATCCCCTTCTTCTAAAATGGACACAAAATGCTGGAGTAACTCAGCGGGACAGGCAGCATCTCTGGAGTAAAGCAAAGGGTGATGTGTCGGGTCGAGACCCTTCTTCAGACTGAGAGTCAGGGGAGAGGGTAACTAGAGGTATGGAAAGGTACAAGGGGCATGCAAGGTGTGAAAAGGACAGATCAAAGCAGGTGATGATCAAGGAAATGTAGAATGGTTCAATGTTGGCTGAGGAGAAGCCGCTTCTCCTTCTCACCTCAGCTCCCACCCCAACCCCATTCCCAACACACCTTTCCATTCCCTCCATCCCATCACACAGTTGCTTTTGCCTCCTCCATCCACTCATTGTTCGTCGCTCCCGACTGTGCGTGCCCCATTCGTCTCTCCTTCAGCCCATTCCCTTCTTCCCTCTGATTCTACATTTCGCTTCCCACCTTCCATTCTTACCAGATTCCGCCATTGCACCATTTTGTCTTCTCCACCGCCAACCGCCAACCTCGATTACTATCTCCATCCTTCTCTCCTCCACCCGACTCATCTTCCGATCAACCGACCCTTGTCTATATCCACCTATCGCTCTTGCCCCTGCTCCTTCTATTCCCATCAGGTTTTTCTACCGACTATGTCCCCTCTACTCCATTAATCTGAAGAGGAGCCGCGACCCGAAACGTCGCCTGTCCACTGCGCTCCACAAGATGCTGTCTGATTGGCAGAGTTATTCCAGCAGTTTGTTTTTTGCTCACTATTTCCATCATCTGCAGTCTTTTGTGTTTCCATCTTCTCCACAGATTTATATTCACCAAAGTGACCTACTTGTTTTGAACTTTTTTTCCTTTTATAATTAATTATCTTTTCTGTGTCTAAATTTTTGGCATTTCAATCACTTCAGAGACGCCTCAGAAGCAGTAAGCCCACATTTGCTCCACTGCCAAATTTCCTCAAGGTACCTTCTCCCTCCCACGAGAGTTGTGCAACGCCAGCTCGCTACACCCCCTCTGTGAATCCTCCTGCCCTCCGGCTACTTTCTGCAGATCGTTCATTCATTTGTCCGATACCTCTCTTTATCTATATCTCTCATTTCCCTTTCCCCTGACTCTCAGTCTGGAGAGGGGTCTCGAGCCGAAACGTCACCTGTTCCTTTTCGCCAGAGATGCTGCCCGACCTGCTGAGTTACTCCAGCATTTTGTGTCTATCTTCGGTTTAAACCAGCACCTGCAGTTCCTTCCCACACAACCCACATTCCCCTCTGACTGTGAAAGTTCCCTCTGAATATTCAAGGAATGAAGAAAATGGGTGCAATCACAACCTGAGGGGATCGTGTACTTACAAGAACCTCCAGTTACAAGTCAGCAGAACTTCAAATCCCCAATACATAACGTCTAGTCACAAAAGTAGGTTAAACATTCAATGGAGTAACTCTAACTGAACGTATTAACGTGCGACCATCCCATGAATAATTTTGCAAGAATCCTTCACATATTGTGCAAGTTTCGTCGTTTTAGGTTTAGAGATACAGCACGGAAAGAGGCCCTTCGGCCCACTGAGTTCAGCGACCAGCGATCCCTGCATAGCAACACTACCCTACATACATTAGGGACAATTTAAAAAAAACATTTATACTAAGCCAATTAACCGGTAAACCTGTATGTCTTTGGAGTGTGGGAGGAAACCGGAGCACCCGGAGAAAACCCACGTGGTCACGGGGAGTAGGTGCAACCCGTAGTTGGGATCGAACCTGGGTCCCCGGCGCTGGAAGCGCTGTAAGGAGGCAACTCTACTGCTGCGCCACTGTGTCGCCCTGTCTATGGAAGGAATTCTATCAATGGTTGAGTCAAAAGACGTTGCCTTAACTTGGGTCTACCATTTTATCATTTGGAAGGATAGCATGTGATATGTTGTCAGGGGAGGGCTTCTCATACCTATTGACACAGGTGGCAACTTTATAAATTAGTTTTGTAAACAGTGGTATTATAAAAACATAACAAAAAAAACCATACCCACACATGAAATTAAACCCCTAACATGTCTTCTGCCTACCCAATCGCTTTCATTCTTTCCATAATGGTTTGAGTAATGTATTGTCATACCATTGTATACCATGTATAGAAATAGATGATAATACATTTTTAAGCTATTACATTTTCTGTACTAGAAGTTGCAAAGAATGATGAGGAGATCACAGAGTTATTCCGGAGTCTGAAGAAGGGTCTCGACCCGAAATGTCACCCCTTCCTTCTCTCCAGAGATGCTGCCTGTCCTAGGTTAATCCAGCATTTTGTGTCTGCCAAAGAGTTATTATGTTTAGTCAGATTGGAAGCAGGTGCTATATTACATACTTCTGCATGTTAACCCAGACCAAATCTAATTTCCTTACAATGGAAAGATTGCTTAATGTAGTTGACATTTTGGTAAATAAATTGGCTTCCTCATTTCCTCCCACACCCCAAAGACATGCAGATTTGTCAGTTAATTGGCTTGATGTATGTGCAAATTGTCCCCAGTGTGTGTAGGATAGTGTTAATGTGCGGGCTCAGTGGGCCGAAGGGCCTGTTTCCGCGCTGTATCTCTAAAACTAAAAACTAAAGATACAATGCAAAAGTGACTGTATCTCTGCTTAGACTTGAGAACTATGAAAACATCTTTATTTGTCAGCCGAATGAAAGGAGCTCCTTTATCCTTCCTTTAATCGAGCACTTGGATTTGGAAACATCATATCAATTACTAAACTTAATATCCCGGCAATTTCTGATCTTTGAATCGCTGCTGAACGAATGTCAAGTGTTTCTGCAGTGCTATTAGGGTTAATCCCCTGTCTGTCTGTATACATTGACATAAATCCAAGATCAGACAGACTGGGGAAATGGATTAAATTATGTTTTAATATTCCAGGGCAAAGCTGCCTGAAAAAATGCTTTTGTGCATGTCTTTGCTTACCTTTAGTTTTCATTAGGCCCAGGCAAATGCGTTGGAAGTTGTCAACATGTTTGACAAGCTGAATTGATTATAAAAGATACAGATCACGCAGCCTGTCGGCACTTGCAGTCGAGCAATCTACATTAGTTTTCCCTTCGTCATTCTGTGCCAAATCATGGTGCACTTTGTGGTTTTGATTTATTTTAAAAAAAATGTAATCTTGTTCCTGCCACCTACCTGTCATCAGTCAGTTTAGTTTATTGTCACGTGTGCCGAGGTACAGTGGAAAGCTTTTGTTGCGTGCTAACCAGTCGGCAGAAAGACAATACATGATTACAATCATCACCCCATACCTTCTCTCCGGAGATGATGCCTGTCCCGCTGAGTTACTCCAGCATTTTGTGTCCCATCTACATGATTACAAACGACCCATTTACAGCGCATAGATACATGACAATGGAATAATGTTCAGTGCAAGATAAAGCAAGCAAAGTTCAATCAAGGATAGTCCGAGGGTCACCAAAGAGGTAGATTGTACT
The DNA here is from genome assembly GCF_053455715.1 of Rhinoraja longicauda. Taxonomy (NCBI): domain Eukaryota; kingdom Metazoa; phylum Chordata; class Chondrichthyes; order Rajiformes; family Arhynchobatidae; genus Rhinoraja; species Rhinoraja longicauda. Next base: position 5,536,387 of record NC_135958.1, on the reverse strand, counting down.
TCAGGACTGCTCTCTGATGGTTCAGAGAAGATGGTTCAGTTGCCTGATAACAGCGGGGAAGAAAGAAACTGTCCCTGAATCTGGAGGTGTGCATTTTCACATTTCTATACCTTTTGCCTGATGGGAGAGGGGAGAAGAGGGAGTGACCAGGGAGCGACTCGTCCTTGATTATGCTGCTGGACCTGCCGAGGCAGCGTGAGGTGTAAATGGAGACAATGGAGGGGAGTGTAGTTTTGTTTAGGAAGGAACTGCAAATGCTGATTTAAACCGAAGATAGACACAAAATACTGGAGTAACTCAGCGGGACAGGCAGCATCTCTGGAGAGAAGGAATGGGTGACATTTCGGGTCGAGACCCTTCTTCAGTAGGTTTGCGTGATGGTCTGGGCTGCGTCCACAATTCGCGTCCACGTGTGTACAGTTGGTTTCTGAAGAGGATTCTCTGCTTCCCATGTCCAGCTGAGGGAGCGGAACAGTTTGAATGGATTTCTTCTCCCTAGATGTCAGCGACGCTGTTCTGTTGATAGGCTAGAGGCGAGGAGGTGCATACTTAGTGAACTAAATGCCCAAGACCAGTTTGTCACTGGAATTTAGAAGGATGAGAGGGGATCATATAGCAACATTTTAAATCCTGAAGGGATTGGACAGGCTAGATGCAGGAAAAAAATTCCCGATGTTGTGGGAGTCCAGAATCAGGGGGTCACAGTGTATGAATAAGGGGTGGGCCATTTAGGACTGAGATAAGGAAAAACTTTTTCACCCAGAGAGTAGTGAATTCTCTGCCACAGAAGGCAGCGGAGGCCAATTCACTGGATGTTTTCAGGAGAGAGTTAGGTACAGCTGCTAAGGCTAACGGAATCAAGAGGAGAATGCAGGAACGGGGTAATGATTTTAGATGATCAGCCATGATCATAGTGAATGGCGGTGCTGGCTCGAAGGGCCGAATGGCCTACTCCTGCACCTATGTTCTCCCTGTTTCTATGAAATATTCATTACATGCCTCACGCTGCAGAGAAACAAAACCAGCCAGAAAAGACACCGTTCCTCTCAAATATACATCGGCTGGGATCATCTCACCTTCCCTTTCTATATCACATCAGAGATTCCCCGGAAGACAGCTCCAGTTGCGTTTCATCTCCTGAAGCGCATGTCATTTACTCTGTCGCTCCATCACTGTTGCACATTTAATATTGAACTTTGTGTTGGAGTTCCCATTCTGTGTGAAGGTCCAAGGGCAACCATGCCCATTGCTTCCGCCAGCCGTCTCTCAATCACATCTCTGCGCACTTTCTGTCAAAAGTTCCGTCGGAGGGCGGGGAAGCAGAAACATAAACTGTTTTTGATCATTGAAACTGAACTGACAGGCACTCAGTTGGAGGAGAAATTGTCAAAAGCCAATAAAGATGAGAAAGATAAGACAGCCTTCAGCCCGCTTGTTCCCATGGCTTCTGCTCTGCAGCTTAAATGAAAGAAAGGCAGCCTGTGTTTTGTTCCATCTTAAATACTTCTCAGAGATTTACTTCTACATCATAATTCAAATAGCTGCAAGTGAGCCTCCTCGTTAATTCTCATCTGGAGATCACAGCAGTTTTCATCAGTGCTTGGCGATCGTTCTTGGTGTGGGATTAAAGCCTCACTTGAGAGATACCAATGTATTTGATTCTGTCTTATAGAGACTTTTCATTCAACTGTTGATGTGAGACGAAAAGCCTAATGTAGGACACTGTGGCAGTTAAACGCGCACACGTGTACGCATTTCGCATTAGCTGGCTATTAATTCATTTTACATGCACTCTAATTACTGATCCCCACATCTAAAAGACCATAAGGCGTAGGACCAGAATTAGGCCATTCAGCCCATCGAGTCTACTCTGCCATCCAATCACGGCTATTCTATTTTTTTCCGTCTCAACCTCATATCTGTGGTGGTTAAACTGTCATTTGATGGTGTGTGTGCATTGTAACAAATTTTCCAAGTATGATATTCTGGGGGCGGCACGGTGGCGCAGTGGTGGAGCTGCTGCCTTACAGCGCCAGAGATCCAGGTTCAATCCTGACTATGAGTGCTGTCTGTGCAGAGTTTGTATGTTCCCTCCGTGACCTGTGTGGATTTTCTCCGAGATCTTCGGTTTCTTCCCACACTCCAAAGACGTACAGGTTTGTAGGTTAATTGGCTTGGCATCAATTTGAAAATGATACCAAGTGTGGGTAGGATAGTGTAAGTGTGCAGGGATCGCTGGACTGTGCGGACTCGGTGGGCCAAAGGGTCTGTTTCTTTGAACTAAACTAAAAAGAGTATAGCACTTTTAAATTTTTTTATTTTATTTTACTTTTTTAACATTGTGATTCCAAACTTTGTGCCGGTTTATTCCTGTTTGGTAGCGGGTCTTTTTGGATAAGAGTTTTCCCCAGATTTCCACCAATAGACAATAGACAATAGACAATAGGTGCAGGAATAGGCCATTCGGCCCTTTGAGCCAGCACCGCCATTCAATGTGATCATGGCTGATCATGCTCAATCAGTACCCCGTTCCTGCCTTCTCCCCATACCTCCTGACTCCGCTATCCTTAAGAGCTCTATCTAGCTCTCTCTTGAATGTATTCAGAGAATTGGCTTCCACTGCCTTCTGAGGCAGAGAATTCCACAGATTCACAACTCTCTGACTGAAAAAGTTTTTCCTCATCTCTGTTCTAAATGGCCTACCCCTTATTCTTAAACTGTGGCCCCTGGTTCTGGACTCCCCCAACATTGGGAACATGTTTCCTGCCTCTAACATGTTCAACCCCTTAATAATCTTATACGTTTCGATAAGATCCCCTCTCATCCTTCTAAATTCCAATGTATATAAACCTAGTCGCTCCAGTCTTTCAACATAGGACAGTCCCGCCATTCCGGGAATTAACCTAGTAAACCTAAGCTGCACGCCCTCAATATCAAGAATATCCTTCCTCAAATTTGGAGACCAAAACTGCACACAGTTCTCCAGGTGCGGTCTCACTAGGGCCCTGTACAACTGCAGAAGGACCTCTTTGCTCCTATCTATACTCAACTCCTCTTGTTATGAATGCCAACATTCCATTGGCTTTCTTCACTGCCTGCTGCACCTGCATGCTTCCTTTCAGTGACTGACGCACTAAGACACCCAGATCACGTTGTACGTCCCCTTTTCCTAACTTGACACCATTCAAATAATAATCTGCCTTCCGATTCTTACCACCAAAGTGGATAACCTCACACTTATCCACATTAAACTGCATCTGCCATGCATCCGCCCACTCACACAACCTGTCCAAGTCACCCTGCAACCTCATAGCATCTTCCTCACAGTTCACACTGCCACCTAGCTTTGTATCATCGGCAAATTTGCTAATGGTACTTTTAATCCCTTCATCCAAGTCACTTCCCTTCGTATATAGTTGCTTCAAGGCCAGTCATTCATTAAACTGAATTAATTTGAGGTTATATCCCAATTTTAAAAGTTTCCATCTTTACAACACATCTTGAGGTGATCAAGTCACAATCTTACATATCTTTTCAATTCGATTGTATAAAGTACAGTTTAGTTTATTGTCACGTGTACCGAGGTACAGTGAAAAGCTTTTGTTGCGTGCTAACCGGTCAACGGAAAGACAATATATGATTACAATCGATCCATTTACAGTGTACAGAATCATGATAAGGGAATAACGTTTAGTGCAAGGTAAAGCCAGCAAAGTCCGATCAAGGATAGTCCGAGGGTCACCGATGAGGTAGACAGTAGTTCAGCACTGCTCTCTGGTTGTGTTAATTAATGACTAAATTAATGATGAAGATGCAAGGCACCTTAATGAAAAGAGCATCTTTATCCTTATTATGTATAAATTAATAATTTTTTAAAATCCAGTAATATTCTGGTGAATCTTTGCTCCATCTTTGCCAGAGGCAATATATCTTCCCTAAGGAGCACTGCCCAGAAATGAATGAAACATTCTCAATTATGCCAAGCCTGAGTTTATGCAACTATAATGTATATTCCACTCCTTTATATTCAGGCCCCTCGAGATATCTACCAATGTGCCATCAGTATTTTTCATTAGTTTTTGCACTAGTCCGCCCGTTTTTTAGTTATTTCTATGCTTGGACCCATCTCTGAGCTTTTCCACAAGCTCCAGTGTGTCTCGTCAAGTAGAAAACATTACTTCCGGGTCAAAGGTGGGTGACCTCTGATTTCCCCACATTGAATTCCATCCTACACAGATTTACCTGCTCACTTAATCTACCAGAGTCCCTTTACATCTTTCTGCTCCCAATTATGCTGTTCACTGCACCATCTAACTTGATGTTTTCAACAAACCAAGGGGCGGCACAGCGGCACAGTTGCTGCCTTACCGCGCCAGAGACCCGGATTCGATCCTGACTGTGGGTGCTGTCTATACGGAGTTTGTACGTTCTCCCCGTGACCTGCATGGGTTTTCCCCGAGAAGCTTCCTCCCACACTCGAAAGACGTACGGGTTTATCGGTTAAGTTTAGTTTAGAGATACAGCGCAGAAACAGGCCCTTTGGCCCACCGAGTCCGTGCCAACCAGCGATCCCCACATATTAACACTATCCTACACACACTGCATTTACCAAGCCAATTTACCTACATACCTGTTCGTCTTTGGAGTGTGGGAGGAAAAAGAAGATCTCGGAGAAAACCCACGCGGTCACGGGGAGAACGTACAAACTCTGTACAGACAGCACCCGTAGTCGACATCGAACCCGGGTCTCGGGCGCAGTAAGGCAGTAACTTTATCGCTGCGCCACCGTGCCACCCCATTCTCCTTGGTAAATTTGTAAATTGTCCCTAATGTGTGTAGGAGAATATTAATGTGTGGGAATCGTTGGTTGGCACGGACTGGGTAGCCAAAGGCCCTGTTTCCGTGCTGTAAACTATCTCTAAACTAAACGAAACTTAACTAAGATATGAATCTCCCAATTCTGCTGTTGAAGTGATTTATAATTACAGTGGAATACATAAGCTGCAGTACAGATTCATGGAAGATGTCAGCAGTCACATTTTCTTCATTTGACTACATACCTTTTATCACTACACTTTGTCTATCATCTCAGACAATTCCTCCCCTTTTTTAATAGATTACTTTCCATTCCCTGTTTTTGTTAATGGTATCTTGTGTCATTTTGTGCTAAATCCAGAGAAGCAATGACCATATATGGTTCCCCATCTTTAATCCAGAAAGATCATTAAGAAAGACGAGACACTGTGGCTCATGGAAAAGCACAGAGATGGGACCAGGCATAGCAATGACTGAAAACGGGAGGACATGCAAAAACTAGTAACAAATACTGACGTTGTGCCCTTTTCTCACTGCTACCATGGGTAAGAAGGTACAGTTCCTTCCTACATAGAACATCTGGCCCTTTGAGAACCATTGATCCAGTTTTAAGATACTTGAACTACCATCTTGGCACAGACTTGGCGACCGTTTCACTAAACAATTGCACTCGGTCTGCCCAGTGCCCACTGGATCTCCTGGTTTCTAGTCACTTTAACTGCTCTTCCCATTTTATACTGACCTTTCTGTCCTGGGAGAGGTGAGAGGTTCATGAGTGATGGGAGCAGAATTTGGCCATTCGGCCCATCTCGTCTACACTGCCATTCAATCATGGCTGATCTACCTTTCCCTCTCAACCTCATTCTCCTGCCTTCTCCCCATTGCCCCTGACACCCGTACTAATCGTTGAAAGGTTGAAGATGTCCACAAAAAACTGTAGCCAGATGGTCCAAGCTGGTTTTGAAACCACGACCAACCACCCCGCCATGACTGGATGCTTTGCAAAGGACTGCCCAAGTAGGGGAAGGGAAAGTTACCTCCTCATAAAATCCGTTCAGGCTAATTATTCATTCAGTCCATCTCTAATAGCAGATGCTAGTAATCTTCCCACAGCAGATGTTAGATTAACAAGGCTATAATTTCCTATTTTATCTCTTCCTCCCTTCTTAAATGAAAGTACGACATTGACAATTACCAGATGATAAGGGAACAAGTTTTGGAAGTTTGTGACTGGAGTATATTGACTTTGCACAATTTATTTAATAGCTGAGAGTTGAGGGGGATTTGAGGATGGTGAGAGGTGGGAGAGATTGGGCCACGAGAGGTGATTGTTCTATTCTTTTTCCTTGAACAGTTTTTATTGCTTTTTTATTTGGTGCAACCACCACAAACAGAGTAAGGTCAAGACAAGTCTCCATGGAGCAGCAAGCTGGAGGCAGTCAATTCATGCACTTATCACAGTAGACCCTGCTTGGTGAACAATACTGTAATTGTACTGCCTAAACAGCATGTAAATATGAGGGATGAGAACAGGAGTACAATTTCTGGCGATAGACACAAAATGCTGGAGTAACTCAGCAGGTCAGGCAGCATCTCTGGAGAAAAGGAACAGGTGACGTTTCAGGTCGAGACTCTTTGTGGCCTGTCTGAAGAAGGGCCTCGAACCGAAACGTCACCTCTTCCTTTTCTCCAGAGATGTCTGACTCGTTGAGTTACTCCAGATTTTTGTGTCGATCTTCGGTTTAAACCAGCTTCTGAAGTTCCTTCCTACATAGAACATCTGGCCCTTTGAGCTGTTATGCCATTCGCTAAACTCATGGCTGATCTTTTACTGAAGTGCCAGTCTCCAGCACTCTCCCCATAATCCTTAATTCCCACAAGAGCCGCAATACATCGATCTATGTTTCGAATGACCAATTTGACCAAATTGACCAATTTTCCAAACATTCACCACCCTATGAGTGAAGAAATTTCCCCTCAGTCTGCATCAGTCAGAGAGTTGTGAATCTGTGGAATTCTCTGCCTCAGAAGGCAGTGGAGGCCAATTCTCTGAATGCATTCAAGAGAGAGCTAGATAGAGCTCTTAAGGATAGCAGAATCAGGGGGTATGGGGAGAAGGCAGGAACGGGGTACTGATTGAGAATGATCAGCCATGATCACATTGAATGGCGGTGCTGGCTCGAAAGGCCGAATGGCCTCCTCCTGCACCTATTGTCTATTGTCTTGGAAGGCGTGCTCTTATTTTGAAAGTGTACCCTCAATCCATGATTCCCCAGCCAGGTGAAGTAACCTTCCTGCATCCAACCTGCCAAGTCCTTTAATGTTTTTATATGTTTCACTGAGATCTCCTCCTATTCTTCCAAAGTCACAGACCAGCCTCCCTGGCAGCGTGTTCCAGCCATCCACAACTCTCTGTGTAAACAAACTTGCCCCACACATCTCCTTGAAACTTTGCCTCTCCCACCTCAAAGCTATGCCCTCCAGTCTTTGACATGTTTACCATGTGAAACAAAGGTTCTGACTATCTGCCCTCTCTTTAGTTTAGAGATACATAGTGGAAAGAAGCCCTTCGGCCCACCGAGTCCGCGCCAACCGGCGATCCCCGCTCACTTACGCTATCCGACACACACTAGGGACCATTTACAAATTATACCAAGCCAATTAACTTACAAACTTGTACGTCTTTGGAGTGTGGAAGGAAACCAGAGCTCCTGGAGAAAACCCACGTGGTCACAGGGAGAATGTACAAATTCCGTACAGACAGCAGCCATAGTCAGGATCAAACCCGGGTCTCTGGCGCCGTAAGGCAGCAACTCTACCGCTGCGCCACCGTGCCACCCCTGAAGGCATAGGATATTTAAAAAATTTGCTCAATAGGTCAATTCTTTAAAATCTTCCATTGTTTCAGCCCGTTTCCAAAACCCTTCTTCTATTGCCTAATTTAAATTCACATAAAAGTCAATCTTTGCACCATGTGTCTTTGCATGAGGAAGGCACATTAAAGAAACACTTCTTGATCAGATGGTGTTGATAAAATAATGTTGGCCATATGATTTACTCACGACTGTGTTGACATAAAAAGACGTAGAACGCTCTATAAAAATAATGCCCAGTTTATGATTGTTTTTATAGAATTGGAGAGGTGTGCAAGAAGCTAAGTACCAAGTGAAGTGGATGGATAGTTAGCAGTTTTATAATTCTAATCACTTCTTACAGCTTTATGAGCACTCAAAATCCTCTTAAAGCATGTCCAGCTTACAGATCTATTGCTTGGTTGAACTTGCTGTAAAGGAGCAAAATCATCCTCCTTGTCTGTCTTTTATTGCTCGATCCCAGTGGCCAGCCCAAAGGCTGTCTGAAATAAACTCCCTCCATCAAGCAAGGACTCTGCGTTCAATCTTCCACACTTCGCAGAGGCGGGATTGGGTTGTGTGCCGGGGTTGAGAGGGATGAGTCATCAGGTCGAACATCCAAATGTTATCTGAGAATGTTCCTTCTCTCCCGAGATGCTGCCTGACCTGCTGAGTTACTCCAGCATTTTGTGAATAAATCGATTTGTACCAGCATCTGCAGTTATTTTCTTATATCCAAATGTTATCTCCTGATATCATATCATATCATATCATATATCTACAGCCGGAAACAGGCCTTTTCGGCCCTCCAAGTCCGTGCCGCCCAGTGATCCCCGTACATTAACACTATCCTACACCCACTAGGGACAATTTTTACATTTACCCAGCCAATTAACCTACATACCTGTACATCTTTGGAGTGACAGCTAATTTGTTCCGGGAGCGCTTTGGGACGACAAGACGCGATGCCTTTTGTGAAGACATGGCACCCAAGTGGTGTAGAAACCAAGACCTGCAGATGCTGGCTTATAGTCACAAAGTGCTGGAGTTACTCAACGGGTCAGGCAGCATCCCTGGAGATAAAGGATAGGTGACGTTTCGGGTCTGGACCCTCCTTCAGACTGAAAGTAAGGGGAGGGGACACGTCAGCACTTTGTGTAGGGCGGCACGGTGGCGCAGCGGTAGAGTTGGTTCCTTACAGCGCCATTCACCCAGGTTCGATCCTGACTACAGGTGCTGCCTGTACGGAGTTTGTACGTTCTCCCAGTGACCACGCGGGATTTCATCGAGTGTTTCGGTTTCCTCCCACACTCCAAGGTGTACAGGTTTGTAGGTTTTTTGGCTTCTGTAAATTGTAAATTGTCTCTAGTGTGTGTCGGATAGTGCTAGCGTACGGTGTGATCGCTGGTCGGCACGGACTCGGTGGGCCGAAGGGCCTGTTTCCACCCTGTATCTCTCAACTCTAAAGTCTTTAAAATCTAAAGTCTAAAGTGTCGATCTTTGCACCCAAGAAATGTACTGGTGTGTGTGTGTGTGTGTGTATGCTGGTTTATTCCAATGATAGACAGAAAGTGCTGGAGTCTCCCCATCATCCCCCTTACTTTCAGTCTGAAGAAGGGTCCAGACCCGAAACAGCACCTATCCTTTATCTCCAGAGATGCTGCCTGACCCGCTGAGTTACTCCAGCACTTTGTGTCTACCTTTGGCATAAACCGGCATCGGCAGTTCCTTGTGAGAGAGAAGCATCAACCTTTCACCTTGGACTCCAGAGACGCTCTGCATTCTGCCATGAACGCATGAATCTGGATCTGGAACAATCGCGGTCGCAAAGGTGGCGCCAGACAAAATCGCCCAAACCCAGCCTGTGGTGAAATAGTTAGCTGGCTGGTTCACGAAGAACCAAGAGCGTTGCATTGCAAGTGTCAGCATGTTCTGGATTTGCACCACTCTAGCTCAAACGTGGGCCCAACTGGTCTCTGGCACGGCTCCCGAAACTTGAGTCTTCAGGGGCGTTCCATAACAAACTGAGGCGAAGAGACCGATACATTTTGTTCGATACTACTCAACCACTGCATTCAACCTGGTCCCATTCATTTCAATAGGAGCCGGTAACCACTAAAAAACAAATGAAGGCCAGTCGTGTGTTACTTCATTTAATATTAATGTTATTAATGCATTTAATGATATTAATATTTATTTAAATGACTAAATTGTATTTGTTTTATTTAATTATTATTTATTGAATGTTTCCAGGGCAGCATCTTGCTTCTTGTGTCATTTTTACCAAACTTTATGGTTCTTTCCATTTATAAAATTCCCTCACAGCATCCCACTAACATCCACACATTGTCCAACAGAAGTGAAGAAACTACTGATTAAATATAAACATTGCATCGCACTTTAGTTAAATGGTAATATTTACACCCAAGAAGACACATAGCCTTGTGCTCTGTGAAACGCACAATATCTTAAATACTTTGAACCCTGCTTTCAGCAAAATACTATCGCCCAACGTTTTGGCATTTTTTTGAATGGCTTTGCAGGTGAAATCTGACTTCATTTTTTACCCAGTCAATTAACCTACATACCTGTACGTCTTTGGAGTGTGGGAGGAAACCGAAGATCTCGGAGAAAACCCACGCAGGTCACGGGGAGAACGTACAAACTCCTTACAGTGCAGCACCCGTAGTCAGGATCGAACCTGAGTCTCCGGCGCTGCATTCGCTGTAAAGCAGCAACTCTACCGCTGCGCTACCGTGCCGCCCATTCTTCTAATAGACGAGTAAAATAGGCAAGTTTTTAACAGGCAGATGTTCTGCATCTGTTCATTGTGATTTTTACCGAAGATGAATTTCGCCCCTTGCCGTTCACGTTTAGTTTATATTAGAGATGCAGTCCGTGCTGACCACCGATCACCCATGCATCCTGTCTATCCTGTCCACTAGGGACAATTTACAGAAGCCAATTAAACCTACAAACCTGCACTTCTTTGGAATGTGGGAGGAAACCGGAGCACCCGGAGAAAACCCACGCGGTCACAGGGAGAACGTACAAACTCCGGCTCCCTGGAACTGTAAGACAGCAACTCTACCGCTGCGCCATCGTGTCATCCTATGCTGCCTATATAAAGTATGTTGAAATGTCATATCCTGTACGGTGGCGCAGCGGTAGAGTTGCCGCCTTACAGCGAATGCAGCGCCGGAGACTCAGGTTCGATCCTGACTACGGGCACCGTCTGTACGGAGTTTGTACGTTCTCCCCGTGACCTGCGTGGGTTTTCTCCAAGATCTTCAGTTTCCTTCCACACTCCAAAGACGTACAGGTATGTCGGTTAATTGGCTGGGCAAATGTAAAAATTGTCCCTAGTGGGTGTAGGAGAGTGTTAGTGTGCGGGGATCGCTGGGCGGCTCGGACCCGGTGGGCCGAAGGGCCTGTTTCCGCGCTGTATCTCTAAATCTAAAAAAAATCTATACCTTTCTGCTGATTGTATGAGTCAACCGAATAGGTGGCGCAGTGGTAGAGTTGCTGCCTTACAGTTACCTTACTGTCTGCACGGAGTTTGTACGTTCTCCCCGTGACCCGCGTGGGTTTGCTCCGGGTGCTCCGGTTTCCTCTCACATTCCAAAATGAGCAGGTTTAGTAGGCTAGCTGGCTTGGTAAAATTGTAAAATGTCCCTCGTGCGTAAGATAGTGTTAGTGTGCGGGGATCGCTGGTCGGCACGGACTCAGCGGGCCGAAGGGCCTGTTTCCGCGCTGTATTCCCAAACGAAACTCAACAAAACATCTTTGTATGATAGTTAGCTGCCATTTCTGGAGAGAATAGCTTACGGTAAATCGTAATTTACGGTAAATTACTGATTGAGAATGATCAGCCATGATCACATTGAATGGTAGTGCTGGCTCGAAGGGCCGAATGGCCTACTCCTGCACCTATTGTCTATTGTCTATAATGAAGCTGGAAGACCTTTCCGTGGTCTGTTTGGAATACTGATTTGAATTTTGTTTAACACACTGCTGTCAGTTAATTAGCACATTAATAAATATGCATTTTTCTACTTGGAGCAGGATGGTTCTGTGATTCAAATTGCAACTCACATGCCATGTTTTTTTTTTCACGGAAATCTTTCTTTGCAAATTCTGCGGGGAACGACCCTGTTGCATCCATTGACAATGACAACTTTATGCTGCAGGGCCATTAACGATTTTGAATAGACATGTCTATTCTCACACAGCCTTTTAAAATTAGCGTCTTCTCTCAAGACTCCCTTCCTGAATGGCGAAACGTCTCGAGAAGAACCACCAACGCAGTACTTCTAAATGGCTGTGCAGCCAGCGTGTTTATAAATTAATCCCATTGCTTACAAGTGAGACAGGCTTTTAAATACATAATTAGTGCTACAAACTATGGTAATTAACTTATTAAAGAAGATCAGTTAATGGCATGCATGGTTGTTTCAGCTGCTCACTTTATTATCGGCTGTGAAAGAGGCATCTAAGAGCGTGTGATATTCTTATTTCCTGGCATTTCAAGCCACATCCTTCATGCTCAGCCAGTTTAGTTTCTTCAGCGGTTTGTGTGGTGGTTGAACTGATAAAAACTATTAATTTTTATGAGGCTGATGCTATTCTAATGCCAAACGCAAACTGCTGCAAAGCAAAGAAGGTCACGAGCTTAAAGCTGGTGAATATGCCAAGCAATATTACAATAGCAACAGTAAATTAGGACGGCCATCAAAGGCAATTGCCCGTGATGAAAACTATGTGCCTATTCAAATGCTGAAGTTAATTAAAGATCCCTTTTTCTCCCACAACAAATGAAGAAGGGGGAATAGCTCAGAATTACGGGCCGTGTCTAAGTTCATTACTGCACTGAAGTGATATATTTCAAATAGATTGGACCAGTGGAATTTGCATTTGAAATAAAATGCCTCATTTTCCTGGATATACCTCACACCTAAACTAGGTAAAGAGGTAGGCACAAAAAGCTGGAGTAACTCTGCGGGTCAGGCAGTATCTCTGGAGAAAAGGAATAGGTGACGTTTTGTGTCAAGGCCATAAGGTCATTAGTAATAAGAGCAGAATTAGGCCATTCGGCCCTTCAAGTCTACGATAGATCCTAACCCCGTTCTTCTGCCTTCTCCCCCTAACCCCTGACACCCGCACTAATCAAGAATCTATCTATCTCTGCCTTAAAAATATCCACTGACTTGGCCTGCACAGCCTTCTGTGGCAGTGAATTCCACAGATTCACCGCCCTCTGACTAAAGAAATTCCTCCTCACCTCCTTCCTAAAGGAACGCCCTTTAATTCTGAGGCTGTGACCTCTGGTCCTAGACTCTCCCACCAGTGGAAACATCCTCTCCACATCCACTCTATCCAGGCCTTTCACTATTCGGTAAGTTCACTATTCTCCTGGACTTTTAGGAGTAAAGGTTGAGACCCTTCTGACCCGCTGAGTTACTCCAGCTCTTTGTGTCTATCTTCGGTTTAAACCAGCACCTGCAGTTCCTTCCTACACCCTAGATGAAGAGATGACCGGATTCGGCAAAAAACAGCTTGCCCACAAACGGGTGCTATGTTGCAGTATCAACGCACAGCACTTTGTGGTTTTATTCATGTCTGGTGCTTTCATTATTCAACGAAACTGCAGCGGAGAAATGAAATGCAAAGTCCAAACTTTACATTCGCAGAATAGGTTTTAATCAAAAGGATTTGACGCCCGGCATTTTATTTCATGCTACATCGTGCTGACAATCGCACATAATTCAATCGTCCGAATCTCATCTAAAATGGATGAAACAGGTTGCTTAATATTGCTGGTCCCTGTCTGTACCATAGTCAGCACAGGCCACTTGTTCCGACAAGAAAGCACGTGCGCATAGCTTTAATTTCTCATCACGGAAGACAAGCCTGCCATTTTGATTTAACAACATAATTTAAAATCTTAATCATTACTATTGCGAGAGAAAAATGAACAGATTAATTATTTTGCATCTTTTTCTTTGGCGATCGGATTCAAAGAATTCTGAAACAGGTGCCACTTGAAGGAAAGGCGAGAGGGGGTAAAAATATTTTCCTTATCACTGCCTCTTAGCATTAAAATGTGACAGATTCATCAAAGATTTTATTCAACTTATCTGGAGTTGTCTGATGGATAGCACTACTGAGGCGATCTTGGGAGTACTTCGGTGTGTTATAAGTGATATCTTGACTGACACATCTTCAAATAAGACTGTGAATAGCTTTCCATATTGCCCTCAAAATAATTCAGATGTCAAATTACATCCAGCAGACTCCCTGACTCCAGCGGGGATGTGGAATAAATGTTTAAAATATTTGGGGGGAAATATTGGATTTTCGCATGAGGTCTGTGTTCATATATTTTACTAATAAAAAAGGTCACCAGGTTGTTTGCTGATGAAAGACTGCGACGTCTCGAGTCAGCTGGGATAGCTTAACAGTACAGACTCGCGTCGGCCTGACCTTTGCACCTGTTTTTCTTCAGGCCCCATTGCAGCCTTATATCTTTGCATCGTGTCGCTGCCTGCCCGACATGTTTATTTTCAGCTGTAAACAAGAGAGAAAAAAAATTCAAGTCTTTTCACATTAACTCGGTGCCTCGCCAGTTTTGGCCAGGCAGAATTTGTCTTAGCCCTGCGATTACCCTGTCCATTCTGAGTATTAAAAGCAGGCATTTCACCATCCAAAATGGCGGCGCCACGGTGGCGCAGCGGTAGAGTTGCTGCCTCACAGTGCCAGAGAACCGGGTTCGATCCTGACCACGGGTGCTTGTCTGTACGGAGTTTGCACGTTCTCCCCGTGACCTGCTTGGCTTTTCTCTGGGAGCTCCTGTTTCCTTCCCACACTCCAAAGATGTGCAGGTTTGTAGGCCAATGGGCTTGGTAAAATTGTAAATTAGATAGTGTTAGCGTGCGGGGATCGCTGGTCGCCGCGGACTCGGTGGGCCAAAGGGCAGTCTGAAGAAGGGTGTCGACCCGAAACGTCACCCATTCCTTCTCTCCAGAGATGCTGCCTGTCCCGCTGAGTTACTCCAGCATTTTGTGTCTATCTTCGGTGCAATCCAGCATCTGCAGTTCCTTCGTACACAAGTGGATGACGATGGCCGTTTAAATGAAAAACTAGAAATCGTCAACTATCATCTCTCTTAAAGATAATATAAATCATAATGGGAGATGCACACTGAATATATGAGTTGCGAACGTTATTGCGGGCCGACCGGACTTTGGAGATGGTGCCAACAGTGGCGGCACCAGCGTGTGTAATATGTGCAAAAAGAGCCTCATTATGGAGTTGCACACGTGACAAATAGCGCTCCATTGAACCATTGGGCATTAAGATATTGGCCGAAGGATTAGCCAAACTAAAATGTTTACTTAATTTGTCACAATATGTTCTCCTTGAAGTGGCGCAGTGTGATCTTTCACCTCCAGACATCCTTAATGGACTTGGTTATGATGTAGTACTTAGTAAATGAGCTGGTGACAGCGTGCAGCTGATCATCAATAAATGTATCGGGTTTTTTTTAATCATATTGACAGGCTGCCTGATTTGAATGCATTGGATTCTTCACACTGTGTGTCAACTTGTTTCCCCAGTCACACTAGGACTTGCAGCAAATGGCACTTGCAGGGGAGTGGGGGGGAATAATATAGAACGATTGCAAATAGAGTAACGATTATCAAGCCAGTTACCTATCGATGTTTAAAGTACCCTCTCATACCACAAATACATTATTCTCCAAGGAGGAGTCCCATAATGAGTTGATACCATCAATGTACATAAATAACTTTGAAGCGGTCTTTTATAATAGCACTCTTCATTTAAAACTTAATTCTCTATGCTTTGTTCTGTACATTGCAGCTGTTCTCAGGAATGGAATTAACATACCATAATTTAGCTATGCAGCACTTATCTATACCGAATTGTTACCCCCAATTAATGACAATTTCTGTCCCATATAGTTATCAAATATCTGACTTTGGTTATATTTTAACAAAATTATTGGCCTTTCTTAAATTGACATTTCTCAACACCCCACTTAGTAAATGCTGGAGTCGATGGATCATGATGCAGCTTTCCATAATAACCGAGAGTGGAGTAGCTTAGTTGCGCAACATGCTGTCGGGCTATCAGTCTTATTCGCTTTAGAGATGCAGCGTGGAAACAAGCCCTTCAGGCCACCGAGACCGCGCCGACCAACGATCCCCGTACACTAGCACCATCCTACACACGAGGGACAATTTACAATTTTACAGAGGCCAATTAACCTACAAACCTGCACGTGTTTAGATTATAGAAGGAAACCGGAGCACCCGGAGAAAACCCACGTGGTCACATGTGGAATGTACAAACTCCGTACAGACAGCACCTGCGGTCAGGATCGAACCCGAGTCTCTGGCACGGGAAGGCAGCAACTCTACCGCTGCGCCACCGTGCCGTCCCTGGTATCTGAGATGTAATTCATGCTCTCTATTTGTACCTCCTCTCGATAATATTTCAGTTCTTCTCTGGTCTTTACCAACTTAGACAATAGACAATAGGTGCAGGAGTAGGCCATTCGGCCCCTCGAGCCAGCACCACCATTCAATGTGATCATGGCTGATCATTCTCAATCAGTACCCCGTTCCTGCCTTCTCCCCATACCCCCTGACTCCATTATCCTTAAGAGCTCTATCTAGCTCTCTCTTGAATGCATTCAGTGAATTAGCCTCCACTGCCTTCTGAGGCAGTGAATTCCACAGATTCACAACTCTCTGACTGAAAAAGGTTTTCCTCATCTCAGTTCTAAATGGCCTACCCCTTATTCTTAAACTGTGGCCCCTGGTTCTTTCACCTGCTGCTCTCATCACTTATGTCGTTAATTCTCCTCCATTTGTTTCCCCGCCACCTTTGTCCTCCGAACCTTCCCACTATCTCTGCTGCTTCACCTCCCAATTTTACTTGTTTGGAAGAAATCTTGACAACTTCCGAGGCGCTGCCTGACCTGATGAGTATTTCCCGAATTTTCCGTTTTATCTTACAAATTCTTTATCGGGTTGGCGTAGCTTGGTGAAATGATATAGCGTGTTGTCAAAATTTGTGTTTGGCTTTCCCCACGGGTCGGCCATGTTCTGCTGCCCTAGCGATGGTGTTAAACACTCTGGTAGGATTCTCCCTCCATGTAGGGCAAATCTATTAAGGATTGAGGTAGCTCTGGGCCAAATGTCAAATGGATGACTATTGCTTACAGTCCAGAAAGCTGGAATAGTGAGAACTGGAGTAGCTGGAACCTAATTCCTGAATTAGGTCATGTTTATTATATCATAAGATCAAAGTCGGGTCGAGACCCTTCTTCAGAATCCCTATTTTCTTGCAGTTTCAAAATAATTGAATTGTTCAATCACGATGTGATCCGGGATTCTTGCTCCTGATGTAATTCCTGAGGTTTTTGTGATTTGTCTGGATAGCGTGGATGTGGAGAGGATGTGTCCACTAGTGGGAAAGCCTAGGACCGGAGGCCTGAGCCTCAGAATTAAAGGATGCACCTTTAGAAAGGAGATGGGGAGGAATTTCTTTAGTCAGAGGGTGGTGAATGTGTGAAATTCATTACCACAGAAGACTGGAGGCCAAGGCAATGGATACCTTTAAGGCACAGATTTTCAGATTTTTGATTAGTATAGGCGTCAAGGGTTATGGGGCAAAAGCAGGAGAGAGAGTTGAGAGGGAAAGATAGATCAGACGATGGGCTGAATGGACTTTTTCTGTTCCTAGAACTTGTGAACGTGAACTTGCGGTCTGAGTAAAATCGTTGTGCTAGTCTCGTTGTGCTAGTCTATCGTGGACAGTGGCAAAAGGCACATTTACTAGATTCTTAATGAATCCTTTGAGAATGGGTCGGCATCTTTTCAAAAGGAAAATAGTCCATAAAGTGCCAAGGCATACCTTTTCCACATAGAAACATAGAAAATAGGTACAGGAGTAGGCCATTCGGCCCTTCGAACCAGCACCGCCATTCAATATGATCGTGGCTGATCATCCAAAATCAGTTCCCCTGGGCCATTCCTGCTTTCTCCCCATATCCCTTGTTTCCGTTAGCCCTAGGGCATTACAATTCCTAGCGGTCTGGTGAAAAGGAATTTGAAGCAACTTAGGACAGACCTGGAAGACTTGCTTCTCTGTCCTTGCAACCAATTGTGATCATTTCTGGACTGTACGCTTCTAGTATGGACCTGATGTGAATTCCTATGATTTCTTTTGTCATTATATGTCTTTGTATTTGTTACAGATGGAGGCGAAAGGAAATGAGCTTTCTTTCCAACTCCTCAGCTGAGAAAACGTGGGAAAACCAGACTTCTACTTTCCGATTGATCACTAATAAAAGATTGATTTTTCTTTTAAATTACTTGTTTGTTTGATTGGGTAGACAATAGACACTGCAGATGCTGGTTTGCATTGAAGATAGACACAGTATGCTGGAGTAACTCAGCAGGTCAGGCAGCATCTCTGGAGAGAAGGAATGGGCGACGTTACAAGTCGAGACCTTCAGATCATTTCTTTTTTGATTAAGAACAGGATTTAAAAATAGGAATTTGACTCTTATTTCATCATGAGTCAAGTGATATATCTACTGTGAGAAATATAAATTCCTGAATTTGTTTAAAGAAGGGCAGGATGTTGATCTCCATGAGCCTAAGTGCTTGTTAGCAAAGATACTAGAGGAACAAGATAGACCACTCAACCCTAAAAACCGTAGTATCTCGTGGCGCCATTTTAGTAGGCAGAAACTTGCAGAAACATTTAAAAAGAAAAATAACAAAAATCTGTGAATTGATAGATGAGATATATTCTACGTTTTAATGGTATCGTCTCACATACTGTTTCCCCACAACACTGATTACACTGCGAGAGGCAGAGCGAACGGCGGGTTTTGCTTACTAAAATGTCTCCTTTGCGTACTACACTTCAGTATAGGCGATTTCAACGGAGTGGTCCACCTTGTTCCTCTAGTATCTTTGCTTGTTAGGGACAATGATGGTTCTTTTGGACAGTTGATGTAGTTTATAAGGCTTTCAACAATGCAGATTGATCAAAAAATGGAGGTTTAATTTTTTTAATTGGACGAATCGTACCCAGGCACACTTTTTTGCTGATGATAAGGCACATCTTAGAGCTCAGGTACACTCCCTGGAAACAAGAGCCTGGGACAGCACGGTGGCGCAGCGGTAGAGTTGCTGCCTCACAGCGCCAGAGACCTGGTTTAGATCCTGACTACGGGTGCCGTCTGTGTGGAGTTTGTGCATTCTCCCCGTGACCGCGTCGGTTTTCCCCAGGTGCTCAGGTTTCCTCCCACACTCCAAAGATGTACAGCTATGTACGTTGATTGGCTTCGGTAAAAAGATTGTAAATTGTCCTTCGTGTGTAGAGAACGGGGTGATCGCTGGTCGGCGTGGAATCGGTGGGCCAAAGGACCTTAAGTCTAAAAGAGACTGCAGGTTGATTGAAAGCTGATTGAAAGATATATCATGAAACAGACCCTTCTGCCCACCAACCATTGGTCACCCGTTCACATTAGATCTATCCAAAGATACTAGAGGAGCAAGATCAACCACTCCGTCGAAATCGCCTATACTGAAGTGTAGTACGCAAAGAAGCGTAACGTCCGCCATTTTAGTAAGCAAAACCCACCGTTCGCTCTGCCTCTCGCAGTGTAATCAGTGTTTTGGGGGAACAGTATGTGTGATGATACCATAAAAATGCAGAATATATCTCATCTATCAATTCACAGATTTTTGTTATTTTTCTTTTTAAATGTTTCTGCAAGTTTCTGCCTACTGAAATGTCGCCAGGACGTAGTACGGATTTTAGGGTCGAGTGGTCTATCTTGCTGTGCTCTATTATCTTTGGTTCTATCTTATCTAGCTTTTGCATCCACTCTGTACACACTAGGGGCAATTTACTGAGGCCAACCAACTGATAAACCTGCACATCTTTGGGATGTGCATGGTCAAGTGGAGCCAAAGGGCCTGTTCCTGTGCTTTGAATGAATGAATGAATACTTTAATGTCACATGTGACAAGTCATGGTGAAATTCTTTGCTTGCTTACCCATGGTATGCAAAGAGACACCCCATAAAGGACGCTGACAAAGTTACAAAGTATCTCGCTCCAGGTCCACCTTTGTTCTCCCCCACCCCCCACCCCCCCCCCCCACCCCCTCCCCTTCCCACTTCCTCACGGCAGTTCCCCCATGTCGGGTCTTCCTTTTGTCCTTCCTCCCCACTCTGTCCCACTGTGACTCAATCAGCCAGGGTACATGCAAGTATAACAATGCAACAGAAGGGTTAGTTTCAGCTGGACCGAGACCTTAAAATCTCATCCGGCTGTACCTACTCCATAAATACCCCTATTTCACATAAAGATTCAGGACTTATCTGTCCAACCGCAAAATAATTACTGAAATGTAAAAGACACCAGAAGGTCCATAAGTTAACTTAACTGATGCTGCCTTCTAATCAAGGTTCTTGGGTGGTGAATCTGTGGAATTCTTTGCCACAGGAGGCTGTAGAAGCCTAGTCAGTGGATATTTTTAAGGTAGAGAGAGATAGATTCTTGATTAGTGCGGGTGTCAGAGGTTATGGGGAGAAGGCAGGAGAATGGGGTTAGGAGGGAGAGATAGATCAGCCATGATTGAATGGTGGAGTAGACTTGATGGGCCGAATGGCCTAATTCTACTCCTATTCCTTATGACATGACACATCTGACAAGGAGATGTGACCAATGAAATTAGCACTTCACTTGTATTTACAAAATAGAACATCTGTTTGAACTTTTAGTCACTGGTTTCATCGATAAATGCACGAAAGAAAACTGACAGAGGATTAAGAACTCCCACAGCAATGAAAATTGTATCCTGTTGTGAGGTCATTGCAAAAGGCATCCCAGAAGACACACACAACATGGGTTTTGAGAGTACAGGTAGGTGGATATAAGTTAAGGTAATTTATAGAGCAATTAAAAGAGCAAAAATATGTATTGGGTTTTCTCTGTGGGGAATGCATTGGAAACTTGGTTGGTGAATTCTAAAGAAGAGAACTTAGAGTGAATAGGCTGGACACTTTTCTACTGACTTAATTGCCATTTACAATCACAGCACTTTGACGTATTTTCTACAAACTTATATCTTTACGGATTTTGGTCGGAATTAGCCAGTGCGGGTTTGTTTTATAGACTTGTATGTGTTGATATTTCACTGTTTGCATATTAGCTGTTTGTCATCTTGTGTTGCCCCTGACAATATTTTATGGACCACACAAGGCTGATAAATTATATCTAATTTATAAGAAATTTAAAGGTTAATTCAAAATTTACTTCAAAAAAACGTTGAGTATAAAACTCACTCGAATCTGATCGGGAGATGAACGAGTCTTGAAAGCTGCAAAGAACAATTCTTGCTTTTGTCCTTCAAGTGTGATTGTGAGTTCTCTCAGTTTGTTCCTGTGGAATTCACAGCTAATATATCTGCTGAAGGAAAAGCCCGCTGGATGTAAAGCCACCAGCGACTACTTTGCTCCTGACCTTGAACTGACAAGCAGTTTGTTGAACTACGAATATATTCCAAGACCCAAATTGTAAAAATCCCACTTCACCTGAGGCTTTTCCCCATGTCATGACTGCAGACTGAGTTTTACAAATTTAGGCTTTCTACAGATTATTATTGTTATTGTAAACCAAATTACTATTATACTTAGTTTACTTTGGTCTAGGGATACAGCATGGAAATAGGCCCTTCGGCCCACCGAGTCTGCGCTGACCTACGATCCCCACGCATTAACACTATCCTACACACACCAGGGACAATTTATAATTATACCAAGCCAATTAACCTACAAATCTGTACGTCTTTGGAGTGTGGGAGGAAACCGATTATCTCAGAGAAAAGCCACGCAGATAATAGGGAGAACGCCATACAGACAGCAACCGAAGTCAGGATCGAACCCGGGTCTCTGGCGCTGAAAGACAGCAACATTACCGCTGCACCACCGGGCCGCCCTACTACAGCAGCAAATGCGGAAATTGGGGGGGGGGCCGGCACTGTGGCGCAGCGGTAGAGTTGCTGCCTTGCAGCGCCAGAGACCCGGTTCGATCCTGACTACGGGTGCTGTCTGTACGGAGTTTGTACGTTCTCCCCGTGACCGCGTGGATTTTCTCCGGGTGCTCCGGTTTCCTCCCACGCTCCAAAGACGTACAGGTTTGTAGGTTAATTGTTTGTAAATTGTCCCTAGTCTGTAAGGTAGAACTAGTGTATGGGTGACTGCTGGTATCTCTAAACCTGAACTAAACCAAATTCTACCTCCGTCGTTTGATACCAAAAGCTGATAGATTCTTCTATTAACTATTTCCTTTTTTTTAAATTCATCAAAAACTGTGCAATAGAGTGATGCATTAGATATTATTACTGTTATTTGACTGTTATTAATGTTCCTCCTGCAGTTTAGGCGTTAGTTTCTTTAGCAGAACAAAACTCGATATTGTGTGCATTTGATGTGATGTCAGCTTCGGCATTCGTGCCACATTTCACCCTTCAACTGTTTGTTTTATTTCTCCCAGAGACTGGCCACATATTCAATTCCTGTAAGATGTTATTTTATTTTCTGTAACGCTCGCTTTCAAACTGAGGTTCAAAACAGTTTAGGAAGCGTTTGAAGTCGGATGGCCCGGCTACCGATCACGCACGCTTGCTCGCCGCTGCTAAGATGGCAGTCTGGGGTTTTTTCTGTGCGTGTTCTTCCTGTTTTGTTGTATCCTTTGAAATCCCGGCGTTAGTAATTGGAAGGCTGAAGGCCGACATCAGAAGGAGAGCCAGACTTACACCGAGCTTCCTACCATTACAGCAACATCGCACAAACGGCAAATGAAACAGGCCGAACATTCACAGGAGGGAAAAAGATGATCCGTTATTGCCTTCCATCACATTGTGCTGGGTGGATGTCTATGTTAATTTTTATGTAGTTGTGTGTCTTGTTGCTTTTTTGGTATGACTGTATGGCAGATCAAATTCCTTGTATGCCAATAAATTAATTACAATACAATACATCAAGGCGTGTCCTTACATCAGAGGCAAAGAACCAGGCAATGAATCTGATTTTAATCGGTCAGCTTAATTATTTAACCTAATTGCATTCTGACCTCTGTCTTCAAAATCCTACGCAGTTTAGTTTAGAGACACCGCGCAGAAACAGGCCTTTCGGCCCACCGAGTCCACGCCGACCAACGATCCCCAATAACAATATCCTACACACACACACTAGGGACAATTCACAATTTTACCAAACCAATTAGCCTATAAACCTGGACGTCTTTGGAGTGTGGAGGGAAACCGGAGAACCCGGAGAAAACCCACGAAGGTCACGGGGAGAACGCACAAACTCCATGCAGGCAGCACCCGTGGTCAGGACCGAACTCGGGTCTCTGTCGTTGTGAGGCAGCAACTCTACCGCTGCGCCGCCATGTTCCAACTATTCCAAGATATGTTCTTGGAACGGCACCTCTTCTTGTGTCAGAGCCCTCAGGGTTCAATATTCAATTCATCAATTTCAGATAACCGACCATTCCTGTTTGTGGCAGAACGAGCCAGTTCCAATGTAGAGCCAGCCTCCAGCATTGTTTGTTTATACTTCAACGGTGGGAGCATTCATTGTCTTGGAAGCTTGTATTTTATAAAATGCACATGTAGCACCATTTTCCGTTCTTATTAAGGGTGGCACAGAGGGGTAAAGGGCAGTGAGGGGATGCCACACTCTGACTGCAGGAGTACATGCTGAGGAACGCATTGAAGTTGGTGCAGCCAACACTCAGGCTGGGAGGCCTATGGTCCTGGGTCCTGCACATGCCAGACATTGTCCCAGTGGGGACATTGTCCCTCAAACAACAGATATCGCCCTTGAGGCCCACGTGAGTGGAAAGGGTATTTTGTTTAAAGATAGGTTTAGTTCATAAGATTATAAGTGATAGGAGCAGAATTAGGCCATTCAGCCCATCAAGTCTACTCCGCCATTCAATCATGGCTGATCTATCTCCCTCTTAACCCCATTCTCCCACCTTCTCCCCATAACCTCTGACACTTGTACTAATCAAGAATCCATCTACCTCTTAAATATATCTCTTGCCTTAAATCAATATCGTTTTGTGTAGGAAGGAACTGCAGATGCTGATTTACACCAAAGATAGACACAAAGTGCTGGAGTAACTCAGCAGGACAGGCAGCATCTCTGGATAGAAGGAATGGGTGATGTTTCGGGTCGAGACCCTTCCTCAGACCATTTTGTGTCTATCTTAGGTTTAGGTTTAGTTTAGAGATACAGCGCGGAAACAGGCCCTTCGACCCGCCGAGTCCACACCGACCAGCGATCCCCGCACACTAACACTATCCAACACGCACCAGTGACAATTTACATTTACACCAAGCCAATTAACCTACAAATCTGTACATCTTTGAAGTGTGGGAGGATACCAAAGAGCTCGGAGAAAACCCACGAGGTCGCAGGGAAAATGTAGAAATCCCATAGTCGGGATGGAACCCGGGTCTCTGGCGCTGTAGGGCAGCAACTCTACCACTGCACTGGCGTGCCACCCTGGTGTGGCATACTACTGAGTATGACACGATTGAACGTATACATGCCAAGAAGGTATGAAGCACGCTGTCCACGGGCACCCTGGAGGATTTCCGGGACCGCTGGGCACCACGGGGGATTGGATGTATCCTGGATGGGGATTGTAATATAATTGTATAATAGTTTCCATTGGTATATTTGTTTGTATGGTACTCTGGTGGTGGGTTCTGTTTCGGTTTTATTGTATTGTATATATTATTTTAATATTTGAATAAATATTTTTGATTAAAAAAAAAAAAAATTTTTTTTAAAGAAGGTATAAAGGGTTTTTGTACAGTTTTGGCTTGGTACAGATTTTTTATTCCGAGTAAAGTTTATTTTTGAAACAAGAAGGGCAGCACGGTGGCGCAGCGGTAGAGTTGCTGCCTTACGGCGCCAGAGACCCGGGTTCCATCCTGACCACGGGGGTGCTGTCTGTACGGAGTCTGCACGTTCTTCCAGCGAATAGGGAGTTGCTTTCCCTTCCCTGTCGGCCTGTCGATGCGGCTTTAATGCAGTATGTATCTCGTGTCAGTCTCACGCCGAACGAGAGGGGAGTGGGAGTAATTGGATGAGGTGGTTTCATTTCACTTTCCTTTTGAATCAATACCGACCTGCCCCATATGGCAGGTTTGGCTTTGACCTTGAAGCTGTCTAGACTAAATCTATGCTGTGTGCAACTGGGGCACTCGAGGTGCTAGCTAACTTTTCAACTGCTGAAGCTCTGCGCTGCATCAAATAAATAAAACCTAATATGAGCTGCTTCCTTTTCAAAATAACACTTTTAGCTGCAGTGTTTCCATTTTTTTTAAATTATACTATTTTTTTTCTTAAAATAATTCTCTCTTTTCACACAATTGGCCTCAGTCCGACTGCCTGCTGCTGACTTATCAATAGTTTCCATAAATATTTATGGTCAGGCCAATCCATTAGGAAGTATATGTAGGTTAATTGGCTGGGTAAATGTAAAAATTGTCCCTAGTGGGTGTAGGATAGTGTTAATGTGCGGGGATCACTGGGCGGCACGGACTTGGAGGGCCGAAAAGGCCTGTTTCCGGCTGTATATATATGATATGATATGATATGATATGAAACTGCCATGTCCCGAGTTTTATTCTATCTCTGATTAAGACACGCCAACTTGTGGAATCCCATTATAATCCCGCAAGTGAATGGAAATCAAATTCTAAACCGAAGGTAAGATCCCAGTACCTTGGTGACATGGTTGGCCTGTCGACATAATATTTGATATCAAAGTGAGCATATCTAATGAATCTGATCCTTATGTGAAAGGGTTTTTAGTTCAGTTAAAGATTTTGTGAGTTTGTAAACTCACCCACAAGTCGATATGAATCACACAGCTAAGAGATAGATGAGTAGAGGGGTGGCACAGTGCCACAGTGGTAGAGTTGCTTGCTGCTTCACAGTGCCAGAGATCCGGGTTCGATCTTGACCATGGGTTCTTATCTGTACGGAGTTTGTACGTTCTCCCTCTGAGCTGCGTGGGTTTTCTCCGCGAACCTTGGGTTTCCTCCCACACTCCAAAGACGTACAGGTTTGTAGGCTAATTGGCTCGGTATCAATGTAAAAATTGTCCCTAGTGCGTGTCGGGTAGTGTTAGTGTGCGGGGATCGCTGGTCGGTGCGGACTCGGTGGGCCAAAGGGCCTGTTTCCGCGCTGTATCTCTAAACTAAATTAAACTAAACTAGAAGATACAGATTTAACAAGAGTGACGCGCTGAACGGAGAACAGTACAGCACAGCAACAGGCCCTTCGGCCCACCTTGTGTGCACTAACCATGATGTGAATGCAAACTAATTCTATCTGCGTACATGGGTTCTCCGCTCCTCTGTCCCCTGCCTCGTGCTGGGGGTGGCGAGTGAAATCAAGACCCACAACATGAAGAGAATCTTTTTCTTAACACAGCAAATGCACTTACAGATGGAATCCAGTTTACGGATGCATTGTGTAAAAAAAGAACTGGCTCAATAGTAGAAGGAACTCGGGAGTGGGTTTAATTGGATTGTTCTTTGAAGTCTCGGGCACTGATTTGATGGCCTCTTTGTGTGCTGAATTATCTTGTGATTCTGTAATTCCTCGTGCAATCTCTTACTGCATCCAAAAGTGTCCCCCCCCCTCCCCCCGCCATAGAATCATAGAATAATACAGCGTGGAAACAAGCCCCAGCTACACTAGTCCCACCTGCCCGTGTTTGGCCCATATCCCTCCAAACCTGTCCTATCCATGTACCCGAGTGGTGAGTCTGTGGAATTCTCTGCCACAGAAGGTAGTTGAGGCCAGTTCATTGGCTATATTTAAGAGGGAGTTAGATGTGGCCCTTGTGGCTAAAGGGATCAGGGGGTATGGAGACAAGTTACTGAGCTGGATGATCAGCCATGATCATATTGAATGGCGGTGCATCAGCCGTGATCATATTGAATGGCCTACTACTGCACCTATTTTCTATGTTTCTATGTTTCTATGTTTCTAACTGTTTCTTAAATGTTGGGATAGTCCCAGCCTCAACTACCTCCTCTGGCAGCTCGTTCCATGCACCCACAATCCTTTGTGTGAAAAGGTTACCCTTCAGATTCCTGTTACATTTTTTCTCCTTCACCTTAAACCTATGTCCTCTGGTCCTCGATTCACCTGCCCTGGGCAAGAGACTCTGTGCCCTCACTATCTTCTCAAACAAAATCGCAATCAACCGTTTCTTTGTTGTTGTGGAGTCAGTGTCTATTTAATTGAATCAATTTCCTAACTGATTTGAAAGAAAGGAACTGACCCATTGTGCCTGGAACACATTTGAGCAAATCCATGGAACAGTGCTCCACAGTGAGCCGAACTGTAATGTCAGAGATCAGCAAAAGGCATAATCATATGCTATAACAAGAGCAAAATGGCTACACTTCAAACAATTTGGTTTGTAGTGAGGAGTTTTAGATTCTGTTTTTCATGCTTTGTTTAACCAAACATATATTGGAGACACTGATTGCAAACATATGTCAGGGATAATGCGTGGAGCGGATGATATTGGCATCGTTTTTTGGTTCATCGTTAAAGCCCTTGAGTCACAAATCACAGAGTTGAAATACAGCAGTACCGGGCTTTATGAATTGATACAGTTTTAAGAACAGCAGCTGCCTCAGCCACAGGGAAAGTTGACACGACGACTTTTATAATAGCCCGGACATTTATGTTTGTAGGAATAAAGAGAAGGGAATAAGCCAGCAGTGTTGATCTTACCCTGCAGGCTCTCTCGGCTAACCCAGTGCTTCAGCAATTATTGATGTAGACTTTCCGCGCAGTTCACTTTGAATGAACCAGTGCTTGAGAGTGATGCATCTGTGTCATCAGCTAACAATTCACTGCATTTTACCCACACGGTGCCAGGAAAAGTGAGTTTGATTTTGTTTTGTTTCCCTGTTATACAGACACTCCCTTTAGTTTAGTCTAGTTACGTTTAGTGTCGCGACACAGCGCGGAAACAGGCCCTTCGGCCCACCGAGTCAGTTTCAGCTCACAGTTTAATTTATTGTCACGTGTACCGAGGTACAGTGAAAAGCTTTCGTGGCGCGCTGTCAAGTCAGCGGAGAGACAGAGGCAGAAAGTCCGCGCCGACTAACGATCCCTGCACACGAACACTGCCTGACACACACTGGGAACGATTTACAGTTTACGAGGGTGTTCACCTCGACAGGTTAGAGGAACAGGGGCTTTTTGGGTGCAGTACACACCCGCTGCCTCTGAGTGTCTCTGCTGATCACCCACTCCCAACCACTCCCACCCACTCCCACCCACTCCCACCCACTCCCACCCACTCCCACCCACTCCCACCCACTCCCACCTACACATCTGGCGGCAGCAAGCTGCCTCTCAACCTCCTCTGGCAGCCTTGCAAATCACATCTGTAAGCCCAGGCAACCCCAAATTACACTTCAATAATCATGTTTTTCCTTATATATTTTTTTATGATTACTCTCCCTTGTATAACTGGTGGTGTACACTGCCCATGCTCAGAATATTCACTCAGAGTACTGACTCAGAGTACTCATACTCACCCAGAGTACTCACTCAGTACTCACTCAGAGTACTCACTCAGAGTACTCACTCAGAGTACTCAATCAGTACTCACTCGGAGTACTCACTCAGAGTATACACTCGGAGTACACACTCGGAGTACTCACTTGGAGTACTCATACTCACCCAGAATACTCAAAGTACTCACTCAGTACTCAGAGTACTCACTCAGAGTACTCACTCAGAGTACTCACTCAGAGTACTCAATCAGAGTACTCACTCGGAGTACACACTCGGAGAACTCACTCAGAGTACTCATACTCACCCAGAGTACTCAGAGTACTCACTCAGAGTATACACTCGGAGTACACACTCGGAGTACTCACTTGGAGTACTCATACTCACCCAGAATACTCAGAGTACTCACTCAGTTCTCAGAGTACTCACTCAGAGTACTTACTCAGAGAACTCACTCAGAGTACTCACTCAGAGTACTCACTCAGAGTACTTACTCGGAGTACACACTCAGAGTACTCACGGCACATGGATAACAGTAAGAATGCCTCTGTTTATTCAGTTTAATGCATTTAGGGGTGGCACGGTGGCGCAGCGGTAGAGTTGCTGCCTCACAGCGCCAGAGACCTGGGTTCAATCCTGACTACAGGTGCTGTGTATAGAGAGTTTGTATGTTCTCCAAGTGACCGTGTGGATTTTCTCCGGGTGCTCTAGTTTCATTGCACATTCCAAGTAGGTTAATCGGCTTCTGTAAGTTGTCCCTGGAGAGTGGGACAGAACTTGTGTTTGTGGTGATTGTTGATCGGCAGATGGAGCTCGCTAGGCCGAAGGGCCCGATCCCCCACTGAATCTACAACTAAACTAAACTAAACATCCTGCCAGTCTTCTGTTTACTGTGATGAGCGGGAGTCCATAGCCTTGTAAATGTGCGCCCTTTCACAAAGTGACAGGGATGATGTACAAGGAAATGAGCGTGGACTTGGTGGGCCGAAGGGACTGTTTCTGTGCTGTATCTCTAAACTAAACTAGACTGTACCTGAGTTCCTGACCTCAACCAGCCAACTAGTTGAGTGGCGCAGCTGGTAGAGCCGCCTGACAGAGACCCGGGTTCGATCCTGACCTCGGGTGCTGACTGTGTGGAGTTTGCATGTTCTCCAGCTGTCCGTATGGGTTTCTTCCAGCTGCTCTGGCTTCCTCCCACGCACCGAAGACCTGCGGGTTTGTTGGCTAATTGGTCTTTGTCAAGATTACCCCTCACGTCTTGGGGGTGGATGAGAAAGTGGGATAACACAATGTGTGTAAGAAGGAACTGCAGACGCTGGTTTAAACCGAAGATAGACACAAAAAGCTGGAGTAACTCAGCGGGGACAGGCAGCATCTCTGGAGAGAAGGAATGGGCGACTTTTCGAGTTGAGACCCTTCTCCAGTCTGAAGAAGGGCCTCGACCTGAAAAGTCACCCATACCTTCTCTCCAGAGATGCTGCCTGTCCCGCTGAGTTACTCCAGCTTTTTGTGTCTATCTTGTGGGACAACATAGAACTGGAGTGAACGGGCGATTGCTGGTCGGCATGGACTCGGTGGAACCGAGCCTGTTTCTGTGCTGCATCTCTGAACTAAACTAAACTAAAATGGAAGATGATGCCGGGATGGATGATTTTATTTCCTCATTGTTGACCAAAACAGGTGGCAAAGTAAAATTATCAGCTCCTTTCATGTGATACAGGGCAAACTCACTTGGTTTACTCATATGTGCGAGAGACTCTTAAATCACAGAGTGAGTTATGGAGGTCTTACTCAACAAGTGAAAACACCAGTACAATCATTCATTCCGAGCAGGCTGCTCTGGTTATTATTATTATTAATAACGGCTACGATTTTACTTTCTTATACTTTATCAGGATAAATTTGAAACGATAGATTTATTTTCTAAGACTGATTTATATTCAAGCGACACAATTTAATAGTCCGCACATTAAGAGAAACTATTGTTGAACTGTCAGCCGCTCACAGTGTCTGGAGCTAAGAGCAGAGCTCTGTGATTTCCAAGTGGCACGGCTTTGAATATTGCTCACACCAGCAAACAGGCGCTCCTTATAAATCAAGGCAGAGTTACCAAATAGACACAGTTGCGCGCCACTCTTGAACCTCCCTTCTCACACTTGCAGAGTTCAATGGTTCAATAGTACTTGTGCAGGAAGGAACTGCAGATGCTGGTTTAAACCGAAGATAGACCCAAAATGCTGGAGTAACTCAGCGGGACAGGCAGCATCCCCGGAGGGAAAGAATGGGTGACGTTTTTTGGGTCGAGACCCTTCTTCAGACCAATGTCAGGGGAGTGGGCGGTACATAGGTAAGGAAGTGTATAGATAAAGAAGTGTAAGGTGAAAAAACAGGACAAAGGGAATGGAGATCAAGGAAAATGTGGAATCAATCACTGTTAGTTGGGAGAAGGTAACAAAGCAAACAGATAAAATGTAGTCGGAGGCAGGAAGACTGGTTGGAGAACTGGGAAGGGATGGGATGGAGAGAGGGGGGGGTGAAAGGGAGGGAAAGCAAGTAGCCCTTTGGTTCAGTTTTTGTTTACAGTTCAGTACAAGTATCACCGTACATAAGTACATAAGTATATAGGAAGCAACTGCAGATGCCGGTTTACACCGAAGATAGACACAAAATGCTGGAGTAACTCAGTGGATCGGGCAGCATCTCTGGAGAAAAGTTATAGGAGTCTGTAGAAGGGTTTCGTCCCGAAACGTCACCTATTCTTTTTCCTCCAGAGATGCTGCCTGACCCCGCTGAGTTACTCTAGCAGTTTGTGTCTATCTTCGGTGTAAATCGGCATCTGCAGTTCCTTCCTACACTTGGAGATTGGGGCGTGAGGATATTTGATTCCAGAACTCTTCACTCACCTGTTTACAGGTAAATATATAGTTTCAGGCCAGGTACTTACCACAGACCAATAATACATCACAAGTAGAATACCAATATCAATGGAATATCAAAGGTTAACACTTATTATATGATTGCACCACCCTTTGAGCTTCTGATCTTTGGTGACATGTCAGGACTAGGAAATGGGAGCTTTCTCACTTTAAACATCCAGGTGCGGTCTCAACTACTGCTGGATCAGCTTGGATCAGGTGCTGGCCCTTATTAACAAACAGACCCTTCTGAAGAGAACTTGTAAGTGCTGGCTGAATACTTTAAATAAAAATAAGTTTATGTTCAGAAGTTGTATGAGCAGGATTAGGCCATTTGGCCCATCAAGTCTACTCCTCCATTCAGTCATCTCTCCCTCCTAACCCCATTCCCCTGCCTTCTCCCCATGACCTCTGACACCCGTACTAATCAAAGATTGATCAACATTTGTCACAACAAAAGAAACTGAGTTCTACGTAGCAGATTTTTGTTTAAATTTCACCGTTGGAGATTGAATTTTGAAATATTCAGCACTCGAGGTGTTATGATTAAGGGGAACGTTTGACATCTATTGTTATGTTTGAAGCATTGCCTGTAACTGAGAATTATATATTTTTTCTTATTAAATTCTGATGCCCAGTGCAGGAGGAATTAAAGATGCATGGGCTGCAGAAAGACAAGGAAGGACAGGCCAGCTCTTTATTCTTAGCTTAGGAAGAGATTTTTAGTCGAATGCAGGAAAAGAATCTGCTCAAAGCCTTGTTGTAAAAATGTAACACCTTTACTGGCACTTGGAATCCTTGGTTCATGACTGCTCTAAGTGGGGTAGGAGCATTATCGATGGACACAAAATCCTGGAGAAACTCATTGGGTCAGGCAGTATCTCTGGAGAAAAGGAATGGGTGACGTTTCGGGTCGAGACCCTTCTTCAGACTGAAGGCCACGGGAATAGGGAAACGAGAGATATAGACGGTGATGTAGAGAGATAAAGAACAAGGAATGAAAGCTATGCAAAAAAGTGATGATGATAAAGGAAACAGGCCATTGTTAGCAGTTTTTTGGGTGAAAACAAGAAGCTGGTGTGACTTGGGTGGGTGGGGGATGGAGAGAGAGGGAATGCTGGGGTTACTTGAAGTTAGAGAAATCATTATTTATATCCCTGGTTATAAGCTGCCCAAGTGAAATATGAGATGCTGTCCCTCCAATTTGTGTTTAGCCTCACTCTGACAATGGAGGAGACCAAGGACAGAAAGATCAGTGTGGGAATGGGAAGAAGAATTGGCAACCAGGAGATCAGGTAGGTCCAGGCAGACTGAGTGAAGGTGTTCAGCAAAACGATTGCCCAGTCTACGTTTGGTCTCACTGATGTATAAGAGATGGCATTGATGATACCAGAACCTTTTGTAAATGGTATATGGACCTCACCTTGTAATCTTCCAGTTACGACTTCCACTTGCAGTGGAAATAAGTCAGCCTTGATCCTGCGAACTTCCTGCATGGATAGCTTATTAGCGAAACTAGTACACTCGGGGTGGCACTGCAGCAGAGCGGTAGAGCTGCTACCCTCCAGCGCTTCCAGCGCCAGAGACCCGGGTTCGATCCTGACCGCGGGTGCTGTCTGTACGGAGTCTGTACGTTCTTCCCGTGACCGTGTGGGTTTTCTCCGAGATCTTCAGTTTCCCCCCACACTCCAAAGACGTGCAGGTTTGTAGGTCAATTGGCTTGGTATAAATTGTCCCTGGTGTGTGTGTAGGACGGTGTCAATATGCGAGGATCGCTGGTCGTCGCGGACTCGGTGGGCCGAAGGGCCTGTTTCCGTGCTGTATCTCGAAACTAAACTTTGTACGGAAACATCAGTAGTATAAAGGGAGGTGGAATTTGTAAACACCAGTCAGAGGATGCTACAGCTCTGAATAGGATCAACTGTTTTCTAATTTAGGGACATTGGAAATGTTATATTGCTGTAATTGATCTATGTTTAAGGCTATTAATCAATATTATCAATCAATAGCTTCTTTGCAATAATATTGTATACTGTCTTCAAATGATGTTCATCACCTGTTCTATTGCAGTTGTGACACACAGAGCAACCGATCTCTTTCACATCGCACGATACATATTCACTCACTTATTCACTGTTGTGATCAGTGCGTTTGTGACTTTGTGTAATGGGAGCAGGATCACAATGTTCCAGCAGCCCAATCGATTTGCATTAAAAGCATATTCACTCCCTTTAGCTGGCACTTTACCTCCAAGGCAATTCCTAAAGCACGCTGGATTCAGGTAGGGAGATTTATCTGCTCTTTCAGAAGCAGATCCAAACAGCAACCTACAAAGATTTTCTCTCCTTTCAACTGATGAAAGAACAAACTGAATTGCGGTGTTTCTAAAGCAGGCTCCTACAGTAGGTAAACTGCACAGGGAGGCCCGGGTACTTATTCATTTGGCAACCATCAAGGACATGAAAGCATCACCGATCCAAAGAAATCACAATCTCTATTTGTCTATCCCACCTATCATCTGGCAACAGAGGTAGAGATTGGCAGTGCACAAGCAGAAGAAACTGAAAATGGCATTAAAATAATCAAAGGCATTGAAGGATCCCTTTTGCGAGATCATGTGCTGGTTTACATGCCATTCTCTTGGTGATTTGGAGGTCAGGGGTGGGATTTTCAGACAAGGAGGTGAGTGATGGATCTATTCCAAGTTGGCGTTCATTAGCAAACTGCTTCTCTCTAATAAATTGTTGCTTTCAGTCTTGCCTCTCTTCCTGTTGTAACATCGCTTCATGCCAGCAATCGATAAATCAGAAGTTTGTGAACCACCACAGGCCCTAAAATAGGTTGTGATATATGTCCCTAGAATTGGATTGATGTAGTGTAGGGGGAATTTGAAAGAGAGCCACATGAATTAGTGGAGTGGCTACCAAGAAATAAAGAAAACAGCATTCTGGATAACATAATCCGAGCGCAAGTTCACCGAAGCCAAATTATAACCAGTGTGTTTTAGCTGAGCCACATTGTAGTTACTGCTTCTAACTGTGCATAAGGTCATAAGTGATAGTAGCAGAATTAGGCCATTCGGCCCATCAACTCTACTCCGCCATTCAATCATGGCTGACCTACCTCTCCCTCCTAGCCCCATTCTTCTGCCTTTCCCCCCATAACCCCTGACACCCTTACGAATCAAGAATCTGTCGCTCTCTGCCTTAAAAATATCCATTGACGGCCTCCATGGCCATCTGTGGCTAGGAATTCCACAGATTCACCACCCTCTGACTAAAGACATTTCTCCCCGACGATTAACATTGAGGCCTAATGAGGATTAGCATCAGGGTTAAGAAAAGGGAGGAAAAACGTTTCATTTTTTTCAGTCTTGAAACATACCTTTTGCAGAGAGACTGTGAAAGATGTGAAATATTAAAGAAGGAGAGTATAAAACAAGGAACCACAGAGCTGGTTTATACCCGGTTTATAGACACAAAGTGCTGGCGTAACTCAGCGGGTCAGGCAGCATCTCTAGAGAAAAGAGACGGGTGACTTTTCAGGTTTGGTCTCCTCCGACTGGTGCAGAACTCCTTTCGGAAAGACTAAGAGAAATTCTTCAAAATAGCCACACACCTTTAGGAGATTTTGTAGTGGAGCAGACAAAAGTATTAACGAGGCACTGCAGATGTTGGTTTATACCAAAGACGGACACACAGTGCTGGAGTAACTTAGCAGGTCAGGCATCGTCTCTGGAGAAAAATAATGGGTGATATTCTGGGTCGGGACCCTTCCTCAGACAGCTATTCTTAACAGTAAACTATAATATAACCAATTTAGATCCGTATCCCCCCCCCAAAAAAATTTGACTGCAGTGGGCTGGCAAGGACACTTTCGTAACAATTTTACTCAGACGTTCACAAGTTCTAGGAGCAGAATTTGGCCATTTGGCCCATCGGGTCTACCCCGCCATTCAATCATGGATGATCTATCTTTCTCTCTCAACCTCATTCTCCTGCCTTCTCCCTTTGACGTCCGTACTAATCAAGAATCTGTCAATCTCCGCTTCAAACATACCCAATGACTTGGCCTCCACAACCGTCTGTGGCAATGAATTCCACAGATTCACCACTATCCGACTAAAGAAATTCTTCCTCACCTCCTTTCTAAAGGTACGTCAGTCAGAGAAAGATAAAATGAGAACTGAATGTGATATAGAATATATCTGGTTGCATCTTTGGAGGGATATGGGCCAAACGTGATTAGCTTCGATGGGGCACTCTGGTCGGGATAATGGACCACTTGGCCGAAGGATGTGTTTCCGTGCTGTATGACTCTATGACTCCCTCTTATAAAAGTCTGAATATTTTAAGATGAATGCATTTGGAATCATCCTTTATCATAGCTAAACAATTGGACAGCTTGTGCAGGAAGGAACTGCAGACGCTGGTTTACACTGAAGATAGACACAAAATGCTGGAGTAACTCAGCGGGTCAGGCAGCATCTCTGGAGAGAAGGAATGGGTGACGTTTCGGGTCGAGACCCTTTTTCCGACTGAGAGTCAGGGGAGAGGGAAACTTAATGGTGTTAGCTGCGCGATACATGTGATTGTATCTCCTAAAGACATTTGGACAGGTACATGGATAGGGAACGTTTAGAGGGGTATGGGCCAAACACGGGAAGGTGGGATCACCTTGGTCGGCATGGGCAAGTTGGGCCGAAGGGCCTGTTTTCATGCTGTTTGAATCTATGACTATGAAACATCTTGCTTATGACAACCTAACTCCAAAAAGAAGTCAGGACGTTATTTTGGAATCACTTTCTCTTTAGGTAGGAAAAAAAAGTTTATACCTGGCATTTGCAAGTAGCATTTCAAAGGCAGTTCAGCAGGAAATCATGCCAATCTGGCTTCTGCCCTGAACCCTGCTTTGAGAGGCAGCTAATTCAAGTATCCCTTTAACATTGATGTTACCTCCGGGAAAGAGAGCATTCGGTCCAACTGGCCCGTGTCTGTGTTTGCCCTCCGTGCTGCTAAATAGTTCATTTGATTTTCCTGCATCCCGATTTCAACTTCAAAGGCACGAGGTGTATCGATGGGGGATTCCGTCTTGTTGTTTTGAAAGTGAATATCTGCTTCAACAGGCAGTTGATGAGCAGGAATGTGCAAAAAGCATTCCGTGAAGTCAGGCTCGATGAACAGACTTTTCCTTGGTTCCACGTTTTGAAAATGACAGGGAGTTTTGAAACGTTTTGTTATCTTTCCAAGTTATCTTTGGTGGAATAGACTTGGTGGGCCGAATGGCCTAATTCTGCTCCTGTCACTTATGCACCTATGTATGGATCTTTCCGTCTACTAAAATGTTGCTCTCTAGTAAATCAGGTGTTTTTTGTTCAGCCACACAAAGTATAAGAACATGAAATTATATCCACCGTAACTGGCTAAAATGAATCATTCAGAGTCCGGCTTCTGTATTTTGGAAACAGGACACTTCTTTCTTTAATGAGATGATTTAATAGGGATTTTCATTTTACCTTTTTCATGTTTTCAGAGATTTTTATACAATAAGGCATAATGGGAATAAACATGGCTCCTTATTGATTTCATCATGTCTTTGCCAAATGGTGCTTAACATACAATGGACTAAATGGTCCAGTTTAGTTTAGTTTAGAGATACAACGTGGAAACAGACCCTTTGGCCCACCGAGTCCGCACCGACCAGCGATCCTCGCACATTAACGTTAACCTACACACACGAGGGACAATTTAAAAAAAAACATTTACACCAAGCCATTTAACCTACAAACCTGTACGTCTTTGGAGTATGGGTGGAAACCGAAGATCTCGGAAAAATCCCACGCAGGTCACGGGGAGAACGGTACAAACTCCATACAGACAATAGACAATAGGTGCAGGAGTAGGCCATTCAGCCCTTCGAACCAGCACCACCATTCAATGTGATCATGGCTGATTATTCTCAAACCAAGAAGGTCTAGGACAAGTAGTCGTGTTCCACTTCAGTACCAATGGCAATGTCAGAAAAATACATGTATGATTAAAATAGATGTATGATCTCTTTCAATATCAACACGACCCAATCTCCAAACATTTTAGTTAAACTACTAAATTTGCTGAACTACTATTTTCCTCATTGGGGACTATATTTGATTGGATTTTGTTGGCTTTTCCTTGCACTAAACATGATTCCCTTATCATGTATCTATACACTGTAAATGGCTCGATTGTAATAATGTATTGTCTTTCTGCTGACTGGATAGCAGGCACCGAAGGGAAGGAGTTAAGGAGGACCCGGCGTGGGGAGGACCGCCATGACGGGGGGAGGGGAAGAACAATGGAGGACCCGGTGTGGGGGAGGGGGAGGGGGAGGGGGAGGGAATGAAGGTACAGAGGAGCAATGCCTAAAAATGATGTTGAGGTAAAAACTCTGCAATGATCTTGGTGAATGGTGGAATTATTTTATTTAGACCTTGAGGCTTTAGAGACCAAGCACGGAAACAGGCCCTGCGGCCCACCGAGTCCGTGCCGATCAAAGATCATCACGCTGTATGTAAGGCTGCAACTCTATCGCCACGCCACTGTGCAACTCTTATTATTTCAAAAATAACCCTTTATCAGAATAAAAAATATAAACAAAGCATAAACTGAAACTGTGTAAAAAACTCTTATATACGCCCAAAACAAAACAAAAAACCCACCTCTAAACCAAGAAGGTCTAGGACAAGTTTAAAGTAGGTAAATGTAAATAGAATGTGTATAGTCTACAAGGTTGGTAGACTACAGGTGCAATTAACTGTATGACATTATGATGTAGTGGAATAATTTGTCACAGAAGGCTGTGGAGGCCAAGCCAATGGATAATTTTACGGCAGAGAGAGATAGATTCTTGATTAGTACGGGTGTCAGGGGTTATGGGGAGAAGGCAGGAGAATGGGGTTAAGAGGGAAAGATAGATCAGCCATGATTGAATGACGGAGTAGACTTGATGGGCCGAATGGCCTAATTCTGCTCCGAGTATTTATGAACTTATGGTAATAACAGACACAGAAAAAAAAGCAAAAGTGTGTTCTTAAAATTCCAGGCGGCCAGGAAAGATAGGGAAGGGAAAGAAGGAATCAGAAGTGGAAGTGTTCGTTGAAGAAATAGCACAGCGACGTGGACAGGGAATGCTCTGGAATAATCAAGGACAGAGGCTGCATTCCTGAGAAACAATCACAGAGCTATTACACGCGAGGAGAATTCTCTATGCTGTCAACTAGTGGAAAGGATATTGAAAAGCAAACTTGTAATGTGCAAAAGGAAAAGAGAAGAAGTCACCAGGGATCCCACCGACCCAAATACGAACTTGAAACAATGTTCTCCCGAGAGCTCTTCAGAAATTGTTACCTCTCTTAACTTATCAGTGACATGGGAAATATAAAGAAGGATAATAGTTTCTAAAAAGTTCTCAGGAGAACTTCTTTGATCAATACGTTTCTTGTCCAGCAAGGATGGTGTTGTTATTGGACTTGGATGTGGGAAATGGGCCAGACTAAGTGGGGCAAGTTTCAGTGGAGAGTGATGCAAGAATCAGCAAGCATAATACCTTGAATACAGAAACAAGGAACTGCAGATGCTGCTTTACAAAATGGTAGCTTCTCTGGAGATAAAGGATAGGTGACGTGTTAGGTCAGGACCCTTCTGAAGAAGTGTGCAGAAAGGAACTGCAGATGCTGGTTTAAACCGAAGACAGACACAAAATGCTGGAGTAACTCAGCGGGACAGGCATCATCTGTGGAGAGAATGAATGGGTGACGTTTCAGGTCTGAAGAAGGGTCTCGACCAGAAACGTCGGTCTGATGAAGGGTCTCGACCCAAAACATCATCTACTTCTTCTCTCCAGAGATGCTGCCTGCCCCGCTGAGTTACGCCTGAATTTTGTGTCTATCTTCCCTTCTGAAGAAGGGACTATTTGTCTTGTTTTTAATCATATTTATTTTTCATATTTCAGATACAGCACGGAAACAGGCCTTTTCGGCCCACCAAGTCCGCGCCGCCCAGCGATCCCCACACATTAACACTATCCTACACACACTAGGGACAATTGTTTACATTTACCCAGTCAATTGACCTACATACCTGTACGTCTTTGGAGTGTGGGAGGAAACTGAAGATCTCGGAGAAAACCCATGCAGGTCACGGGGAGAACGTACAAACTCCGTACAGACAGCACCCGTAGTCAGGATCGAACCTGAGTCTCCAGCGCTGCATTCGCTGTAAGGCAGCAACTCTACCGCTGCGCCACCGTGCCGCTTAACACCTTCTAGATTAGAAAAGCTATTGGAAAGAATATAAGATATCACAAAATGCTGGAGTAACTCAGCAGGTCAGGCAGCATCTCAGGAGAGAAGGAATGGGTGACGTTTCGGGTCGAGACCCTTCTTCAGACTGATTTCCTACACCACTTGGAAAGAATATAGATCACTCTTATGTAAAAACACATTCAGTTGGAGATTCAAGGGATGAGAACAAATCTGGCTGAAATAAACTGTATTCAAACTTGGCAGGCAAAAATCTAAACAATCAGAGACCAAAAGATTGGAGATTAGTGTAGTTTAGTTTACAGCATAGAAATAGGCCCTTCAGCCCACCGAGTCCGTGCTGTCCAATGATTGCACCTACACTAGTCCTAAGTTACCCAAGTTTCTCATCCATAGGGGCAATTGACAGAAACCAATTAACCTACAAACCTGCACATCTTTGGGATGTGGGAGGAAACCGGAGCACCCGGAGAAAACCCACAAGGTCACAGTGGGTTGTTACAGACAGCACCCATAGTCAGGGTGGAAGCCGGAGCTCTAGCACAGTAAGGCAGCAACTCTACCGCTGTGCTGCTGTGCCACTTAGTAGATGTTTCAGCTAAGTACCAGGAGTATTCCTACAAAGGAGAACTAAATGAAATTCAAGACAGGTGTCATTATATGAGCAGAAACTGGAGTGTCAAATTGTGCAGAAAAAAACAGGGATTTTCTGGACACGAGGAACTGCAGATGTTGTTTTACAAAAGAAAAAGTTGTAAACGTGAGCGAGAACCAGACTGATTGCAGGAAGTTGAGAAAAATAAAAGCAGCAAATTAGAGAGAAAAAGAGAACTCAAGTAAAGACAGGTGGCAAACATAAAAAGAATCCCAAAATACCACTAAACGTGTTGGCAGGAAGAAGGTTGTAAAGGATTGTTGCAGGTTTACAAATGCATCTCTTATTTTACACAGTTAAGTTCAAGACCAGCGTGTTGTTTGTGCATGGTGTGGTTCAATAATGTTCTTCTAGTAAAGATCTGCAAATACCTCCATACTAATTGCCTCCACATTAAGATATTCTAGACATTCTAAGATATTCTCTCTTCAAGAGAGAGCTGGATAGAGCTCTTAAGGATAGCGGAGTCAGGGGGTATGGGGAGAAGGCAGGAACGGGGTACTGATTGAGAATGATCAGCTCCTGAGATGCTGCCTGACCTGCTGAGTTACTCCAGCATTTTGTGAATAAATACCATGATCATATTGAATGGCGGTGCTGGCTCGAAGGACCGAATGGCCTCCTCCTGCACCTATTGTCTATTGTCTATCGTCTATGACAGGTTAAGAGGGCAGCACAGTGGCACAGTTGGTAGAGCTGCTGCCTCACAACGTTAGAGAACCCACATTCAACCCTGACCCCGGGTGCTGCCCGTACGGAGTTTGTACGTTCTCCCCTTGACCTCGTGGGTTTTCTCCGGGTGCTCCGGTTTCCTCCCACATTCCAAAGACATGCAGGTTTGCAGGCTCATTGTCTTCCGTAACTTGTCCCTTGTGTGTGACAGGCGGCACGGTGACGCAGCGGTAAAGCTGCTGCCTTGCAGCGCCAGAGACCCGGGTTCGATCCTGACTACGGGTGCTGTCTGTGCAGAGTTTGTTTGTCCTCCCCGTGATCGCGTGGGTTTCCTCTGGGTGCTCCTGATTCCTCTCACGCTCCACAGACGTACAGGTTTGTGGGTTAGGTTAGCTTTGGTAAAAATTGTAAATTGTCCCTTGTGTGTCAGATAGTGTTAGTGTATGGGGATCACTGGCGGCATTGTCTCGGTGCACCGAAGGGCCTGTTTCTATACTGTATCTCTAAACTAAACTAAACTAAACTAGTGTACGGGTGATCATTGATTGGCGTGGACTCGGTGGGCCAAATGGCCTGTTTCCACACTGTATCAATGAACATATTCCTCAATGTAATAAAGGATTAAAAACTATCCACTACCTCATCTGGAT
Source organism: Rhinoraja longicauda (assembly GCF_053455715.1). Classification (NCBI taxonomy): domain Eukaryota; kingdom Metazoa; phylum Chordata; class Chondrichthyes; order Rajiformes; family Arhynchobatidae; genus Rhinoraja; species Rhinoraja longicauda. Next base: position 5,494,843 of record NC_135958.1, on the reverse strand, counting down.
ATTAACATAGAAACATAGAAAATAGGTGCAGGAGGAGGCCATTCGGCCCTTCAAGCCTGCACCGCCATTCAATATGATCATGGCTGATCATCCAGCTCAGTAACCTGTACCTGCCTTCTCTCCATACCTCCTGATCCCTTTAGCCACAAGGACCACTTCTAACTCCCTCTTAAATATAGCCAATGAACTGGCCTCAACTACCTTCTGTGGCAGAGAATTCCACCGACTCACCACTCTCTGTGTGAAGAAATGTTTTCTCATCTCGGTCGTAAAAGACTTTCCCCTTATCCTTAAGCTGTGACCCCTGGTTCTGGACTTCCCCAACACCAGGAACAATCTTCCTGCATCTAGCCTCTCCAACCCCTTAAGAATTTTATATGTTTCTATAAGATCCCCCCTCAGTCTTCTAAATTCCAGCGAGTATAAGCCTAGTCTATCCAATCTTTCTTCATATGAAAGTCCTGCCATCCCAGGGATCAATCTGGTGAACCTTCTCTGTACTCCCTCTAAGGCTAGAATGTCTTTCCTCAGATTAGGAGACTTCGTTCAACCAAGTTCTGGTCCCAAAGTATCTCCAAGGAGATGAGAATACACCGGCTGTAAAGAGGCACCATCCTCAACATAGGTCAAAGGGCAAAGCTACATAATAATCAAAATTGCCCCTCTCTCCTTAACCCACTTGAAGTTTGCCGAAAAGAACTGCTTCAACCTTTGAACCAAAATAGCTCTCATGAAAATGAATGTAAACTCTTGCAAATTCAATTTGAAAATGCTAAATTCGAACAGAGATTGATTTTTTCCCCTGCTGCTGACCTGGTAGAGTATGAGATTTAAGAGTGATTATAAATGGGAATAGCGGGCTGTTGTGAGGTTTAATCATCCTGAGTGATTGTTTTAGAAATTACTTACCACTGATTCAAGATAAAGCTCACTACGCACACACACACACACACACTCCTTCTCACGTTTAAACATGGGGAGCAACTTTTGTCTGCCAACTATTTTGTTCTTACTGGAACATTGGGTGGCATTGCCACCACCCGCTGGGTGTCAGATCGGGACGGGGGGGGGGGGGTGGACCTAGAGTCACAGAGCCATAGTATCATGGGAAATTCACTGCACCATATCTGAGGAAGGATGTACTGGCCCCGGAGTGGGCTCACAGGAGGTTTACAAGAATGATCCCAGGAATGAGTGGGTTAACCTATGATGAGCGTTTGTCAGCACTGGGCCTGTACTCGCTGGAGTTTGGAAGAATGAGGGGGGACCTCATTGAAACATACCGATTAGCGAAAGGCTTGGATAGAGTGGATGTGGAGAGGATGTTTCCACTAGTGGGATAGTCGAGGACTAGAGGTCACAGCCTCAGAATTAAAGGATATTCCTTTATGAAGGAGAGGAGAAGGAATTTATTTAGTCAGAGGTTAGTGAATCTGTGGAATTCTTGGCCACAAAAGGCTGTGGAGGCCAAGTCAATGGATATTTTTAAAGCAGAGATCGATAGATAGGTTCTTGATTAGTACGGGTGTCAGGGGTTAAGGGGAGAAGGCAGGAGAATGGGGTTCGGAGGGAGAGATAGATCAGCCATGATTGAATGGCCGAGTAGACTTGATGGGCCGAATGGCCTAATTGTGCTCCTATTACTTATGACCTCATGATCTTCTGAGTGATACAGCATGGAAACAGGCCCTTTGGCCCAACTTGCCCACACCGACCAACATGTCCCAGCTACACTAGTCCGCAGTAGAAACCCTGCCCGCGTTTGGTCCGTATCCCTCCAAACCTGTCCTATCCATGTACCTGTCTAACTGTTTCTTAAACGTTGGGATAGTCCCAGCCTCAACTACCTCCTCTGGCAGCTTGTTCCATACATGCACCACTCTTTGTGTGAAACTGTTACCCCTCAGATTCCTATTAAATCTTTTCCCCTTTATCTTAAACCTATGTCCCCTGGTCCTTGATTCCCCTACACTGGGTAAGACACCGAGTGCCTACCAGACCTATTCCTCTCATGATCTTATACACCTCGAGAAAATTACCCCTCATCCTCCTGCACTCCAAGGAATAGAGTCCCAGCATACTCAACCTCTCCCTGTAGCTCAGACCGCTAATCCTGGGAACCTCCTCGTAAACCTTCTCTGTGCCCTTTCCAGCTTGACAACATATTTCCTGCTCATGGTGCCCAGAACTGAACACGATATTCTAAAGGTGGCCTCACCAGCGTCTTGTACAACTGAAACATGACCTCCCAACTTCTATACTCAAATTAATACATGATTAAAATATTCCGATCAGATTCCTAGGGAACTTATCATATCATATCATATATATACAGCCGTAAACAGGCCTTTTCGGCCCTCCAAGTCCGTGCCGCCCAGTGATCCCCATACATTAACACTATCCTACACCCACTAGGGACAATTTTTACATTTACCCAGCCAATTAACCTACATACCTGTACGTCTTTGAAGGAACTGTACATACTTCTCAAGTACTAATCAGCTGAGAATGCAATTCCCATGTCCTTGTAGAAACAAAGAACTACAGATGCTGCTTTATACCAAAGATAGACATAAAGCACTGGAGTAACTCAGCGGGCCAGGCAGCATCTCTGGAGAAAAAGGATGGGTGACGTTTTGGGTCAGAATGCTTCTTCAGACGTTGTCAGGTGCTGACTTCTTCCAAGAGATGATACCTGACCAGATTAGTTTAGTTTAGTTTAGAGATACAGCTCAGAAACAGGCCCTTCGGCCCACCGAGTCCAATGTCGACCAGCTTTCCCAGCACATTAACACTGTCCTACACAGACGAGGGACAATTTGCACTTATACCAAGCCAATTAACCTCCATACCCGTGCGTCTTTGGTGTTACTCCAGCTTTTTGTGACTATCTTTATTAATGCAAATATCCATATTTTAATTTCTGCCATTCTGCTCTGTGATGTTTCCCAATTAACATGGATGTGGGCTGGTTTTTTCTTTGCTTTTCACTTCCATGGTGACATCGTGTTGTAGACCAGGCAACGTTTTTAAAAGAATATGTTGATATGTTGCTATGACAGCTGAGCAAACCATTTTGTGAAAGTATAATCTTAATCTGCAGGCATTTTAGGAGTTATCCACGAGCTGTTAACAGCAAGGGCTTTTACCTACAAATCAAGCTGTTATTCATCAGGCAATACATAACCTTGTCTACACACAATTGCTGATGTGCCTTATCTCTGCTGTACTGTTGGACTGCTCATTTATCATGTGCACCATGAAAAATACTGCAAGCATTTACCAACGTTCTATAGTGTATTGTATGATAATAGTACTTCAAACATCCCACATCAAAGTGATCGCTTTTTGTTGTTTTGTGTAATGCGTCACTCTTGGAGAATTATTATCCTGCAACGCTGAGTTTTAAAAAGCCACTCTGACGATGTATCGGTGGGTCATCAGGTGTTGTGAGCACGGAGCATCAATACCTCCACCCAGTGTTGACCTGCTGCCGATGCCTGGGTTGAGGTGCTTTACAGTTTAGTTTAGTGTGGTTTAGAGATACCACATGGGAACAGGGCCCTCCCGCCCACCATGTCCGTGCCCACCGGTGGTCACCGCACACTATCGCTGTCCGAAACACTCATTTACAATTTTACCAAGCCGATAAGCCGACAATAAGCCTGTATGCCTTTGGAGTGAGGGAGGAAACCAGAGTTTCTCCGATTTTCACTGCTTTTCACTGTGCCTCGGTACAAGTAAACTAAACTAATCTAATATCAGAGTATTGAGTATAGACGTTTGGGGGTCATGTTGCAGTTATATAAGGTGTCGGTGAGGCCACATTTGGAATATTGTGTCAGGTTTAGTTATAGGAAAGATGTTGTCAACCTGGAAATGGTGCAGAGAAGATTTACGAGGATGATGCCATGAATTGAGGGCCTGAGCTACAGGGAGAGGTTGAGCAGGCTAGGACTCTATTCCATGTAGTGCTGGAGGATGAGGGGTGATCTTATAGAGGTGTATAAAATCATGGGAGGAATAGATTGGGTAAATGCACAGAGTCTCTTGCCTAGGGTAGGGGAATCGAGAACCAGAGATTGATAGGTTTAAGGTGAGGGGGGAAAGATTTAATAGGAACCTGAGGGGGAACCTTTTCACACAAAGGGTGATGGGTGTATGGAACGAGCTGCCACAGGAGGTAGCTGAGGCAGGTACTATCGCAACATTTAAGAAACATTTAGACAGGTACACGGATGTGGGCCAAACACAGGTAGGTGGGACTAGTGTAGATGGGGCATGTTGGTCGGCGTGGGCGGGTTGAGCTGATGGGCCTGTTTCCATGCTATGTGACTCTATGACTCTATGACTGTGACTCTATGCTACAGAGAGAGGGCAGGAGAGCTGGCTTGCTCTTATGTTGAGCCAGCTTGCTCTTATGTTGAGCCATCCACAACTCAAAGGGTTAAATGGCCCCTGTAACATGTGAGTCCTTGATCCTTCGCTGTTCATAGAAAGGCCTTACAGGACTTTAACTTAATATGTGATCAGAAGAGAAGCTGAGAGCCAAAGGTGTTAGAGGAAACTGCTGGGGAATTCTATGCCGCAGTTCTTTGCCAAGTTATTCTCAGTCTTTCATTCATTTTTACCATTTGACAGTCATTTCAATGCATGCCATAGTTCTCTGGAGTCTTGTTTTCTATGCACATGGCCCCAACAACAGACACACTGGCAACAGCTTTGTTCTATTCCCTATCTCTGACCCCATACTATTAAAACATCTGACAATTTCAACACTTTGTTAATGAACAGACTTTCCTTCCAAGAGCTATAAATCAGCTCGTTACTTTCTATTTACCACTTATCAGGGTACCACTGTCATATGGTGAATATCTCCATAAATACTCCAGACTGGATAACTCAAGAGACCCCTGGCCTCTGACTACTAGTCATGTCACGCGGCCAAAATGTCACATGTACTTAAACCATTAAAGTAATATGCTGATCAGGGTTTAAAAAAGAGGATGCATTACATAAATAGACACAAATGCTGGAGTAACTCAACGGGTCAGGCAGCATCTCTGGAGAAAAGGAATAGGTGACGTTTCAGGTCGAGACCCTTCTTCAGACTGAGAGTCAGGGGAGAGGGACTCGAGAGATATAGACGGTGATGTAGGGAGGTATGGGAAACAAATTAATGAAAGCTATGCACAAAAGTAACGACGATAAAGGAAACAGGCCATTGATTGTTAGCTGTGGTCTAGATGATAACGGGTACAGACAATGAGACTCGACAAGACAACTTTGAAGCTGGTGCGACCTGGGTGTGGCAGGGAGAGAGGGAATGCCGGGTCTACTTGAAGTTAGAGAAATCAAGATTGATACCACTGGGCTGTAAGCTGCCCACGCGAAATATGAGATGCGGTTTCTCCGATTTGCGTTTAGCCTCACTCTGACAATGGAGGAATGGATTCTTCCCATGAATCACAAATGCTATGGGTGTGTATATTGTCAGCATAATTATAACAAAAGAGGTCAGTCTGAAGAAGGGTCTCGACTCGAAACGTCACCTATCCACATTCATGAATGGCAAGGGTTCCAGGTATAATTATGGTTTTTGGGAACACAACCAAATATAACAATGTGTGGCACGGTGGCACAGCGGTAGAGTTGATGCCTTACAGTGCTTTCAGTGCCAGAGATGTGGTTTTGATCCTGACTACGGGTGCTGTCTGTACGGAGTTTGTACGTTCTCCCCGTGACCTTGTGGGTTTACTCTGAGATCTTCGGTTTCTTCCCACACTCCAAAGACGTGCAGGTTTGTAGGTTAATTGGCTTGGTATAAATGTAAAATTGTCCCTATTGTGTGTGTAGGGTAGTGTGAGTGTGCGGGGATCGCTGGTCGGTGCGGGCCCAGTGGGCCGAAGGGCCTGTTTTTGCTCTGTAACTCTAAACTAAACTAAACTAAAGGAAATAACGCTGACAAATGGATGTACAATGTTGGAGGAATTTTGCACGGTTCTTGTACATATTTTTTATCCTGAATAAAGTTTATTTTGATTAAGAAAAAATGTTTCCAGGGATGCTGCCTAACCTGCTGAGTTGCTCCAGTATTTTGGGGTTTTTCCTTTCTATATTCCAAGATTTGCCACATTTTTCCACAGAGTGAGGTTTTAAATGTAGTTTAAGTCTATAAAGGACCAAAATAATTTAAGCTATCTGCCCTAACACTATCCCTGACACTATCTACTGATTCTAATCTATAGATTTAAGTAACTTTATTTTCGGTGGGATCATGCTTCCTCAGAATACCTCATCATTTTAAGTTCATTCATCCGTAGGCTGTGGACTCAAGAAGCAAATTGCCCTGACCCATGTATCTTGTGTCCAGTTGTGTACAAATTATATTTCTTTATGTCTGGAGTCACATTGATGGGCGGCACGGTGGTGCAGCGGTAACATATAACATATAACATATAACATATAACATATAACAACTACAGCATGGAAACAGGCCTGTCCGGCCCTACCAGTCCACGCCGACCATTCTCCCTGACCTAGTCTCATCTACCTGCACTCAGACCATAACCCTCCAATCCCCTCCTATCCATATACCTATCCAATTTACTCTTAAATAATAAAATCGAGCCAGCCTCCACCACTTCCACCGGAAGCCCATTCCATACAGCCACAACCCTCTGAGTAAAGAAGTTCCCCCTCATGTTACCCCTAAACCTTTGTCCCTCAATTCTGAAGCTATGTCCCCTTGTTGGAATCTTCCCCACTCTCAAAGGGAAAAGCCTACCCACGTCAACTCTGTCCGTCCCTCTCAAAATTTTAAAAACCTCTATCAAGTCCCCCCTCAACCTTCTACGCTCCAAAGAATAAAGACCCAACCTATTCAACCTCTCTCTGTAGCCTAAGTGCTGAAACCCAGGCAACATTCTAGTAAATCTCCTCTGTACCCTCTCCATTTTGTCGACATCCTTCCTATAATTTGGCGACCAGAACTGCACACCATACTCCAGATTCGGCCTCACCAATGCCCTGTACAATTTCAACATTACATCCCAACTTCTATACTCGATGCTCTGATTTATAAAGGCAAGCATACCAAACGCCTTCTTCACCACCCTATCCACATGAGATTCCACCTTCAGGGAACAATGCACAGTTATTCCCAGATCCCTCTGTTCCACTGCATTCCTCAATTCCCTACCATTTACCCTGTACGTCCTATTTTGATTTGTCCTACCAAAATGCAGCACCTCACACTTATCAGCATTAAACTCCATCTGCCATCTTTCAGCCCACCCTTCCAAAAGGCCCAAGTCTCTCTGTAGACTTTGAAAATCTACCTCACTATCAACTACTCCACCTATCTTAGTATCATCTGCATATTTACTAATCCAATTTGCCACACCATCATCCAGATCATTAATGTAAATGACAAACAACAGTGGACCCAACACAGATCCTTGGGGCACTCCACTAGACACTGGCCTCCAACCTGACATACAATTGTCAACCATTACCCTCTGGTATCTCCCATTCAGCCATTGTTGAATCCATCTTGCAACCTCACTATTAATACCCAACGATTTAACCTTCTTAATCAACCTTCCATGTGGAACCATGTCAAATGCCTTACTGAAGTCCATATAGACAACATCCACAGCCTTGCCCTTATCAATTTCCCTGGTAACCTCTTCAAAAAATTCAAGAAGATTAGTCAAACATGACCTTCCAGGCACAAATCCATGCTGACTGTTTCTAATCAGGCCTTGATTATCCAAATAATTATATATATTGTCCCTAAGTATCTTTTCCATTAATTTTCCCACCACAGACGTCAAACTAATAGGTCTATAATTGCTAGGTTTACGTTTAGAACCTTTTTTAAACAAAGGCACAACATGCGCAATGCGCCAATCTTCCGGCACCATCCCTGTTTCTAATGACGGTAGAGTTGCTGCCTTCCAGTGCCAGAGACCCGAGTTCGATCCTGACGACAGATGCTGTCTTCCCGGAGTTTGTACGGAGCTGTCACCCTGTGACTGCGTGGGTTTTCTCCGGGTGCTCCGGTTTATTCCACACTCCAAAGACGTACAGGTTTGTAGGTTGCAGGAAGGAACTGCAGATGCTGGTTTAAACCGAAGATGGACACAAGATGCTGGAGTAACTCAACGGGACAGGCAGCATCTCTGGAGAGAAGGAATGGGTGACATTTCAGGTTGAGATTGGTCCGAAATGTCACCCATTCCTGTTGCATGTCCCGCTTGGTTACTCCAGTATTTTGTGGCTATCCAGGTTTGTAGGTTGATTGGCTTCTATAAATTGTCCCTAGTATAGAGTCATAGAGTCTTCCACCTTAACAGACCCTTTGTTCTAAATTAATCACACCGGCCAACATATCCTATCTACACTCGTCCCACCTGCTTGCGTTTGGCCCATATCCCTGTAAACATGTCCTATCCAGCTACCTGTCTAAAGGTTTCTTAAAAGTTGCAATAGTCCCTGCCTCAAATATCTCCTCCGGCAGCTCGTTCCATACACCCACCACTCTTGAAAAAGCTACCCCTCAGGTTCCTACTAAATCTTTCCCCGTTCACCTCAAACCTATGTCCTCTGTTTTTCGATTCCTTTACTCTGGGCAAGAGGCTCTGTGCATCTATCTGATCTATTCCCCTCATGATTTTGTACATCCTCGTATGTAGGATCGAACTAGTGTACGGGGTGATTGCTGGTTGGCACGGACTCGATGGGCCAAAAGGCCTGTTTCCACGCTGTATCTCCAAACGAAATATGCTAGACTCTGCCATCACTTGTCCTGATAAAGATGATTTCATATTCTCACACAACTAAGTAGTTGCTCTTGTCAAATGCACACTTTGATAAGTACCTCAGAGTATATAAAGCAATATTTTCTGGAGCTAGCCAGGAAGAAAATTAGTAATTTTTCAGGCAAAGATAAATGACTTTATTATGATGTGAATTTTATTCCATTGATAGTCACTGGTGGTTAACTAATATTCCAATTTCTGCTTTGATGGAAATGCTTCCCAGAGGTTCTCTTCACAACTCCACTCTCAATAACAAAAAGAAACCCGAGTAGCAAAAATCATAGCACCTCACTGGGTTGGCAAAAATGCATTATGAAGACCAGACCACATTGTATATTAAATTACTACTTTAATAAACATTTTATGACACCATTGATTCAGATCTTTAAAATATTAATCTGCCTGGATTTACGGCATTACCTTGAAATTGATGAGCGTTGAATGCAGGACATTTTAACCATAGGACTGACAAATTTTAAAATTATAATAATCTCTTCACCATTAAATAGATATTTTATATATCTCAAAGACGTGTGATCATAATACCAAGAGAAATTATATTAAGCAATGTGAGTTTTTTTTCATAAAACAGAACTTCCATTGCTAATCTGTGTTGCAATATATCACCTCCAGCATACTTCATACAGTGTGAATGCTTATTGAAAATCATCTCTGTGGCACCATCTCTGCTTAACCAGACCATAACAAAACCAAGATACAACAAAGGCTATCAGGTGTACTTTACTAGTAATTAAAATTTACTTTAATAAACTCACCCCAAAAAAGCCCAGGAGAATAGTGAACTTACCGAATAGTGAAAGGCCTGGATAGAGTGGATGTGGAGAGGATATTTCCATGAGTGGGAGAGTCTCGGACCAGGGGTCATAGCCTCGGAATAAAAGGACATGCCTTTTTGGAAAGGAAGTGAGGAGGAATTTATTTAGTCAGAGGGTGGTGAATCTGTGGAATTCATTGCCACAGAAGGCTGTGGAAGCCAGGTCAGTGGATATTTTTAAGGCAAAGATAGATAGATTCTTGATTAGTATGGGTGTCAGGGGTTATGGGGAGAAGGCTGGAGAATGGGGTTGGAGGGAGAGATAGATCAGCCATGATTGAATGGCGAAGTAGACATGATGGGCCGAATGGCCTAATTCTGCTGCTATCAGTTATGAATTTAGGAACATGAGAAAACCACGCATATATCCACTAACACATATATGTTTGTTTAAACTATAGATAAGAAATATATTTTTTAATTTAACCAATGCTTTTAGCATTTAGAGTAATTTTTTTAAAACTTGGAGAGCCTTATAATTTAATGGACAGATGCTTCATGTCAGGTATGTTCTCTAGTGGATTACATCATGACATAATAAACAATAGACAATAGACAATAGGTGCAGGAGGAGGCCATTCGGCCCTTCGAGCCAGCACCGCCATTCAATGTGATCATGGCTGATCATTCTCAATCAGTACCCCGTTCCTGCTTTCTCCCCATACCCCCTGACTCCGCTATCCTTAAGAGCTCTATCTAGCTCTCTCTTGAATGTATTCAGAGAATTGGCCTCCACTGCCCTCTGAGGCAGAGAATTCCACAGATTCACAACTCTCTGACTGAAAAAGTTTTTCCTCATCTCTGTTCTAAATGGCCTACCCCTTATTCTCAAACTGTGGCCCCTGGTTCTGGACCCCCAACATTGGGAACATGTTTCCTGCCTCTAATGTGTCCAACCCCTTAATAATCTCATACGTTTCGATAAGATCCCCTCTCATCCTTCTAAATTCCAGTGTATACAAGCCTAGTCGCTCCAGTCTTTCAACATATGACAGTCCCGCCATTCCGGGAATTAACCTAGTAAACCTACGCTGCACGCCCTCAATAGCAAGAATATCCTTCCTCAAATTTGGAGACCAAAACTGCACACAGTACTCCAGGTATAATCCCTATACCTCCTCCCTTGACTCTAGGAGGGACCCCGACAGTCCTTTCAGGTTAGGCAGAGATTCACTTGCACCTCCTCCAACCTCATCTACTGTATCCGTTGTTCATGATGTGAACTCTTATACATTGGCGAGACCAAATGCAGACTGTGCGATGGTTTCGCTGAACACCTTCGCTCAGTCCACCTGGACCTACCTGCTCTCCCGGTTGCCAAACACTTTAATTCCCCTTGCCATTCCCACACTGACCTTTCTGCCCTAGTCCTCCTCCATTGTTAGAGTGAGGCTAAACGCAAATTGGAGGAACAGCACTTCATATTTTGCTTGGGCAGCTTACAACCCAGTGGTATGAATATTGACTTCTCTAACTTCAAGAAACCCTCCACTACCCAAGTTGTGCCAGCTTCAAAGTGGTCTTGTTGAGTCTGTAAATCATTCTCATCTAGCAGACAGCTAACAATGGCCTGTTTCCTTTATTATCGTGACTTTTTTGCACATCTTTCAGTCATTTGTTCTAAATCTCTCTACATCACCGTCTATATCTTTTGTTTTCCTTTCCCCTGACTCTCCCTGACTAGAAGGGTCTCGACCTGAAACGTCACCTATTCCTTCTCTCCAGAGATGCTGCCTGATCCGCTGAGTTACTCCAGCATTTTGTGTCTACCTTCGGTATAAACCAGCATCTGCATTTCCTTCCTACATATGACATAATCACTATTTGCTTGAGAATACCAACCCAAGATACAGAATCTGCCTCAAATCTAAACATTTTTCAGGCCACCACATTCAGTGTAATCTCTTTGGAAATGTAAAAACTCTAACTGCATATTAAGCATTTGGTGCAGCTAATTAATTATACCTTCATGAAAACAAATTCTGATTAGGGACCTCTAGTGTATTGATTTGATTATGACTTTACTTTCAAGATTAAGAGAAAAATATCAGCTTTTCTTGTTTTATTTTTGTATGCCAGAGCGAAACCTCACAAAGGAGTAGGTGCAGAATGTACACACAAGTCTAATTCTTATGCAGCTGAATTCTTACAGCAATTTTCATCATTAGAGGAATTTTTAGAAGCAGAATTTGGTAGTACCATATAAAAAAAAGACACAAAATGTGGGAGTAACTCTGCGGCTCAGACAGCACCTCTGGAGAAAAGGAATAGGTAACGTTTCGAGTCGAGACCCTTCTCCAGAGATGTTGTCTGACCCACTGAGTTACTCCAGCTTTTTGCGTCTATCTTCAGTTGAAACCAGCATTTGCAGTACCTTGGTAGACACAAAATATTGGAGTAACTCAGCGGGTCAGGCAGCCTCTCAGGAGAGAAGGTATGGGCGACGTTTCGGATCGAGACCCTTTTTGCAGAACAAATCAGAGCCGGCACTGATGACCAAAGGAAGTTGGAGCCCACAATGGTCTATTGTTGGGTGTGGAAGAGGTGATAACGAAGGGATACGAACAGTGAAACTAGCAGGACGATTAGGGTGGTGGAGTGATGGGAAGAGGGAATGCAAGGGTTACTTGAAATTAGAGAAATCAATAAGCTTTTCATTTAATAATGAATAAATAATTAAAGCCAATATTTGGATATTGTAACATTTTGGTATTAAGTAGTCCTTGGCGAGCAGATGTAACCACTATTTTATGGCTCTATAAGCATTAGAAATTCCTGCACTACTTCATTTTACTGGCAAACTTTGCATAAGTGTCAACTGTGAGTATCAGCGAGTTATTCAGCTGTGAAGAGACATCACAACTGTGGCTAATCCTCTTCTCACCTGTCACACGCAAACATGCACATTCCAATAGGAACCGACGGCTGGCAATCAGAAGCGGGAACTCTATTCGGGGACGGACAGAGATTTAGATTTAGAGATACAGCGCGGAAACAGGCCTTTCGGCCCACCGCGTCCGCGCCGTCCAGCGATCCCCGCACACTAACACTATCCTACACACACTAGGGACAATTTTTACATTTACCCAGTTAATTAACTTACATACCTGTGCGTCTTTGGAGTGTGGGAGGAAACCGAAGATCTCGGAGAAAACCCACGCAGGTCACGGGGAGAACGTACAAACTCCGTACAGACGGCGCTGCATTCGCTGTAAGGCAGCAACTCTACCGCTGCGCCACCGTGCCGCCGTCATGCCGCGGAGAGTGTTTCAACCGCCCTGACGCGGGGGTTTCGATCACGGGGGCTTCGATCGTCGGCTGCGGGGGGCTTCGATCGCCCCGACTGCGGACGGTTCGACTGCCCCGACCGCGGGAGAACGAAGAGGAAGCAGATTGAACTTTATTGCCTTCCATCACAGTGAGGAACGTGGAATCCACTGTGGTAGATGTTGATGTTCACTTCTACGTGGTTGTGTGTCTTGTTGCTTTTCACTTAGTATGGCTGTACGGTAACTCAAATTTCACCCGTACTTTAACTGGTACACGTGGTGATAAACTGACGTTGAAACCTTGACATCCATCCTAGTCAAGAATCTATCTATCTCTGCCATTGATGTGCCCACCACAGCAGTCTGTGGCAATGAGTTCCACAGATTCACCACCCTTTGTGCACTTTGAAAGGAATAGGCATTGTGTGTACTTTCCTGTCAGTGACAATGCCAGTTCATGGCATGTTTCTTTTTGCTGAAGATTTGTGACCACAAGGAACTCAGTAGAAGCTGCCCAAACCCATATCACTTGAGACTTCTGATAGTGATATGCGAGAAAAGAATGAAAGAAATTGAATCTATCTGTAATGGATTTGAACCTAATCCCAGAAGCAAACCTAGGAGGTACTTTGAACTTTATTGTCTTTTTTGTTACACTAGGAGGGTTTTTTTGAATGTCTGTGGAATTTTGGCCCGAGAGAAACCATTTATAACTTGTTCAAATCTGTCAACATTTTCCCAGAGTACAAAGAGTGCTCTTAAAATGAAACCTCTACCTCCTGTAAAAGAGTACAAATAATAGTTGGCATCTAAATAAACACGGCACTGTGTATTCACATCTCACACAAGATCTTTCCCAACTGCTCTCTGTGTAATATTATGTGGTGATGAGATCCGGGAGTACAGGGCCTGGATCTTTGATGGGTTTGCATGAAAGCAAACTCATTATTGTTTCGTGTAACCGTGCATCATCTCGGATACTCTCCCTCCAAGTTGTGTGGACTCTAAAGGGGCTTGCTCCTTGCCTTCTGGCTGGACTTCTCACCCACCATCCTCATCTTTGGACACCTTGTGCGTAGGGGAGAGGGCAGGGCCGAAGATGTCCTGGTTGGGTTGGGTTGCTCCTAGGCCTGGCCAAGCTGGCCATCTGCGAGTCACGGGGCCAGGCAGAAGAGGGCTCTACCCCAGCCGGCTTCCTGCCCTATTTCTGGGGTTATGTCCGCACCCAGGTGGTACTTGCGAGGGACTACGCGCTGTCCACGGGAGATTTACGGGACCGTTGGGCACCGCGTGGGATGAAATTCATCCTCGATGTGGATTATAACAAGTCAAGTCAAGTCAAGTTTATTTGTCACACACGCATAAATGTGCAGCGAAATGAAAAATTACCCACAGTCCAACAATAAGAGCAATAAAAATAAGCAATAACACACACATTCAAACAAAAAGAAACATCCATCACAGTGAGTCTCCTCCAGTCACCTCCTCACTGCGATGGAAGGCCAGAATGTCTTTTCTCTTCCCCTGCCGTCTTCTCCCGCGGTCAGGCTGTTGTCGTTGCCACGTTCCAGGCCGTGCCGGACGGTGGAAGCCCCGCAGCGGGCAGACCCAAGCCCCGCGATCCGGGGTGGGCGAAGACGCTGCCGACATTGAAGCCCCCGCCGGGCAGAGAAAAATCCCGCGGCCTATTTCAGGCCGCGCCGGACGGTGAAAGGTCTGTACCATACAACATAGTCTTATTGTTGGACTGTGGGTAATCTTTCAACATAGTTGTATGGTAGTTCATTTAGTACTTTTGTTTGACTCGTATTATGATGGTGGGTTTTGTTTTGGTTTATATTGTACTGTAAATATTATTTGTAATAATTGATTTAATTATTTTTGGTTTTGGACTCTGTCTGAATGATATTAGCAATTCCCTTTTAAAATGTATTTTGCCTCTGTTGTGTTTCCCCTTGTTGCCTTTTTCATATTCAGAATCCGAGAATTTTTTTCGTTTAGTTTAACTTGGTTTTTAGAGATACAGCGAGGAAACAGGCCCTTTGGCCCACCGCTTCCACGCCGACCAGCGACCACCCCGCACACTAACACTATCCACGACACAATTAGTCCACAAACGTACGTCTTTGGAGTGTGGGAGGAAACCAGAGCACCCGGGGAAAACCCACACAGGTCACGGGGAGAACGTACAAACTCCGTACAGACAGCACCCGAGGTCAGGATCGAACCTGGGACCCTGGAGCTGTGAGGCAGCAACTCCACCGCTGCGCCACCGTGCGCAAAAGTTGCTCAGTGAGTCAGTCGATTATTGGTTGGTCGCTGTTGCAGTTGCTGTGACTATCCTTTATCTTTGAAGTCACAGAGTGCTGGAATAGCTCAGCTGGTCAGTCAGCATCGCAGAAGTGAGGTGTCCAAAGAAGGATTCCGACTCGTGATGTCACCTATTCCTTTTCTCCGGAGTTGCTGCCTGACCCACTGAGTTGCTCCAGCATTTGGTGTCTATCCCAGGAGAACATGGATCCACTAGCCAGCTGAGCAACTCCAGCACATTCTGTCTTCTTTTGTAAACCAACATCTGCAGTTCCTTGTGCCTACTATCTTGGTTCTTGGTTCTTTGTCCTCCAAAATATTCCAAGTGGAATTTAAACTGGAGGAGTTATACTTTGCTCATTATCACCAATGTCAATTCAGCAGGTCAGGCAGCATCTCAGGAGAGAAGGTATGGGTGACGTTTTGGGTCGCGACCCTTCTCCAGTCTGAAAGGTCTCGACCCGAAACGTCACCCATTCCTTCTCCCCTGAGATGCTGCCTGACCTGCCGAGTTACTCCAGCATTTTGTGAAATAAATACCTTCGATTTGTACCAGCATCTGCAGTTATTTTCTTACATCACCAATGTCAAAGTCGCTGGTCGGCATGGGTTCAGTGGGCCTGTTTCCACACTGTATCTCTAAACTAAACTCTTTTAAGTAAATTCTCGTCATTATTGTGAAGGCAAATAGATTGGACCACCTGGTGAACAAAACTGCATTTTAATATTTTGAACCAAATGGGGAATCATAGTCATAGAGTCATAAAGTCATAGATTCACAGAGTGATACAGCTTGGAAACAGTGTAGGTATGAACTGCAGATGCTGGTTTAAACCAAAGATAGACACAAAAAGCTGGAGTAACTCAGTGGGACAGACAGCAACTCTGGAGGGAAGGAATGGGTGACATTTCGATTCGAGACCCTTCTTCAAACTGGAAACAGGCCCTTCGACCCAACTTGCACCACACCGGCCAACATGTCCCAGCTACACTAGTCCCACTACATCTGCCCACATTTGGTCCATATCCCTCCCAACCTGTCCTATCCATGTACCTGTCTAACTGTTTCTTAAACATTGGGATAGTCCCAGTGTCACCCACCTCCTCTGGCAGTTTGTTCCATGCACCCATCAGCCTTTGTATGAAAAAGCTACCCCTCAGATTCCTATTCAATCTTTTCCCCTTCATTTTAAACCTATGTCCTCTGGTCCTAGATTCACCTAGTCTGGGCAAGAGATTCTGTGCATCTACTCGATCTATTCCTCTCATGATTTTATACACCTCTATAGGATCAACCCTCATCCTCCTGCCCTCCAAGGAATAGAGTCCCAGCCTGCTCAACCTCTCCCTATAGCTCAGACTCTCTAGTCCTTGACGGAGTTTCTTCCCACAGGCCATCAGGACTGTTAACTTTTATAACCCCAGAGACTAAATTTTTGTCTACACTATAGTAACTTATTAACTGTATTTATATGCTGTAACTGTAATTCTTTTTTGTGCACATTCCGCAGGCATTGCCACTTTCATTTCACTGCACATCGTGTATGTGTATGTGACAAATAAATTTGACTTGACTTAACTTGACTCCTGGCAACATCCTCATAAATCTTCTCTATACCATTTCCAGTTTGACAACATCTTTCCTATAACATGGTGCCCAGGACTGAACAGGATACTCTAAATGCGGCCTCACCAACATCTTATACAACTGCAACATGACCTCCTAACTACTATACTCAAATTAATACCTCGTTAATATATTTTGATCAGTCCTAGGGAACTTGAAGGAACTGAACATATTTCCCAGGTACGAATCAGATGAGAATGGAATTCCTGTGTGCTTGTAGAAACAAAGAACTGCAGATGCTGACTTATACCAAAGATAGACACAAAGTACTGGAGTAACTCAGCGGATCAATTCCTCGTATGATTTTTTACACCTCTATAAGATCACCCCTCATCCTCCTGCGCTCCAAGGAATAGAGTCCCAGTATTGTTCAGCAAACCATGGTCCAAACAAACTCATACATGTAGATGAGGGCTAACGAAACACACAGCGGTCGGTGCCTTATGTCGGATCATTTTTGCACCCCTCTCCGCTTAATCTCTACTTTTTATCAGTTCCAACGAGCCCTTATGTTGCTGTAACCTCTCATCAGCCCCAATTTCAAACCCCATTTACATTGGATTAGTGTTCTCTACAGACTTCTGCAGAAGAGGCCTTATTGAGATTCCGAACTGCAGCGTGAAACAACAGATGAATCGAAAGCCAGCCCGGCAAAAAGGATTTGGCCTAATTTCACCTTCTGTTCCCTCTTAGTTGATTAGAAGAGGAAGATGGTGTGATCAGCATTGCTGAAATGCAGCATCTTTCCCCTGTATGTAATTTAATTAGGAAGTGCTAGTGATTGCTCGGGTTTTAAGCTGCATCTGCACCACGACTTGCTCGCTTTCGTTAATCTTTAGAAACACTGGAGACCATCCACAGAAAAATGCAAACACGTTTTGTTTTCAATGTGATGGGGTGCATCCAGGATAATATAAGGCAGATAGTGACAGGTATATATTGTTAAAAATTCTTAGATGTTAGCTAGGCGACACGTAGCTCCGTTGTCTAATTTTCCTTTGACAATGCAGCGTAACTGAGATTGGGATGCAGGGACCGAAGTAATGGTGTTGTTAGTCGTAGGGACACCTTCCGGTGAGCAGGAAGGTACTACAGAGGCCCCAGCACTGCAATCTGTTTTTAGATTTTTTTTTAGATTTAGAGATACAGCGCGGAAACAGGCCCTTCGGCCCACCGAGTCCGCGCCGCCCAGCGATCCCCGCACATTAACACTATCCTACACACACTAGGGACAATTTTTACATTTACCCAGTCAATGAACCTACATACCTGTACGTCTTTGCAGTGTGGGAGGAAACCGAAGATCTCGGAGAAAACCCACACAGGTCACGGGGAGAACGTACAAACTCCGTACAGACGGCGCCCGTAGTCAGGATCGAACCTGAGTCTCCGGCGCTGCATTCGCTGTAAGGCAGCAACTCTACCGCTGCGCCACCGTGCCTCTGTGTTTAGTAGATGAGAACAGGGGAGGTGAAGGGGATTAAACTACAGTGGGGGTGGGAGCGGAGAGTTTGGGAGCGATTTGCCAAGGGTAGTTTAGTTTAGTTTAGATTAGTTTAGAGATGCCACGAGGAATTAGGCCCTTCGGCCCACCGAGTCCGCGCCGACCAGCGATCCCTGCACACTCACACTACTCTACACACAATGGGGACAATTTTACACTTATACCGAACCAATTTACCTACAAACCTGTACGTCTTTGGAGCGTGGGAGGAAACTGAAGATCTCAGAGAAAACCCACGCAGGTCACAGGGAAAACGTACAAACTCCGTACAGACAAGCACCCATAGTTGGGATCGAACCTGGGTCTCTGGCGCTGTAAGGCAGTAGCTCTACCGCTGTGCCACCGTGCTGCCCTAAGTGAGGTAAAAGGGGTTTCTCTACTGCATACGACCACCTGACAGATTACTACGTGGGGACTCATGCGAGATTCAATCAAATGCCTGGGATATTCTTTGTCAAAATACAATACAGTTAGGTCTGTAACTGATTTTCCACATTATTTCTCCATTCCGCAACATGCAATTAAAAAAGAGTATATTAAAAACCGAGTTGTAATGCAATAGAAATATATACATGGAAGTTGGCTGCAAAGGAATCGGCTTTATTTTCCTAGTTAAGGACAGCTTATAGTCGTTGGAGACTCACGAAAGGAAGAAGTAAGAAGACGGATAAAATAAAATAGAAAATGATGGAAATACATAAATGGTAGGCCAGCAATAATAAAGTGAAAACACACTGATCAGATACCATCAATCATACATAGCCCTAAACGGGCTTCCCCCCCCCATATCAAAAATCTTCTAACCCACCACTCTATCTCCAGGTCCCTCAGGTCGGCCGACTTGGGGCTACTGCCTATCCCGCGGTCTAGGCTTAAGCCTAGGAATGGGTGATGTTTCGGGTCGAGACCCTTCTTCAGACTGAAGGAGGGTCTCGACCCGAAACGTCACCCATTCCTTCTCTCCTGAGATGCTGCCTGACCTGCTGAGTTACTCCAGCATTTTGTGAAATAAATACCTGCCAGGAGGTTCATAAGTTCATAAGTTCTAGATGCAGAATTAGACCATTCGGCCCATCAAGTCTACTTCACCTTTCAGTCATGATTGACCTATCTTTCTCTCTCAACCCCATTCTTCTGCCTTTGCCTCATCACCCCCGACACCCGTACCAATCAAAAATCTGTCAATCCCCGCCTTAAAAATATCCATTGACTTGGCCTCCACAGCCGTCTGTGGCAAAGAATTCCACAGATTCACCACCCTCTGACTAAAGAAATTCCTCCTCGTGGCTTCCTCTGGTCTGAGCCAGCGCAAGGCCCAAAAAGTCATTTCTCACCAGAAATTCCGTGGCTTCACGTACGAGGATCGTTTGATGTGTCCGTACCTGCACTTGCTAGAGTTTAGAAGGATGAGGGGGGGATCACATTGAAACCAACCAAATAATGAAAGGCCTAGATAGAATGGATGTAGAGAAGATGTTTCAAGTAGTGGGAGAGTCTGGGACCAGAGGGCACAGCCTCAGAATAAAAGGACGTAATTTAGAATGGAAACAAGGAGGAATTTCTGATGAGGGCTTGCAACGTGTTGCCGGGATGGTGGTTAAAGCAGATATGTTAGTGTCATTTAAAATACTTTTGGACAGGCATATGGGTATGTAGGGAGGAAGGGATATGGGTTATAGGCAGGTGGATAAGTGATGATCTTGGCATCATGTTGGGCATGGACATTGTGGGCCAGAGGGTGTTCATGTGCGGAACTGTTCTGTCCAATTTAGCAGAGAGCCCATGAGCCTGATAGTAATGCCTCCAGAGAAAGAGCATTTGTGCTGCCGCTGTTGTTGAATGATTTATGCCTTTAGCGGCCAGTTTGTGAATGTTGTCAAAGTCAAATGTTGTCAAACAAATGGTATGTTGGCATTCATAGCGAGGGGATTTGAGTATAGGAGCAGGGAGGTTCTTCTGCAGTTGTACAGGGCATTGGTGAGACCGCACCTGGAGTATTGCGAACAGTTTTGGTCTCCTAATCTGAGGAAAGACATTCTTGCCATAGTGGGAGTACAGAGAAGGTTCACCAGATTGATTCCTGGGATGGCAAGACTTTCATATGAAGAAAGACTGGATAGACTCGGCTTGTACTCGCTGGAATTTAGAAGATTGAGGGGGGATCTTATAGAAACTTACAAAATTCTTAAGGGGTTGGACAGGCTAGATGCAGGAAGATTGTTCCCGATGTTGGGGAAGTCCAGAACAAGGGGTCACAGTTTAAGGATAAGGGGGAAGTCTTTTAGGACCGAGATGAGAAATTCTTTTTTCACACAGAGAGTGGTGAATCTGTGGAATTCTCTGCCACAGAAGGTAGTTGATGCCAGTTCATTGGCTATATTTAACAGGGAGTTAGATGTGACCCTTGTGGCTAAAGGGATCAGAGGGTATGGAGAGAAGGCAGCTACGGGATACTGAGTTGGATGATCAGCCATGATCATATTGAATGGCGGTGCAGGCTCGAAGGGCCGAATGGTCTACTCCTGCACCTATTTTCTATGTTTCTATGTTTCTATGTCTACAAGGGATTGAAGCAGAGACCCAGATGACAGCTGGGCCTAGAAGATAAAGCTTTTGTGTTGAGAGACTGAGAAGATAATACCTTGTCGTAAAGGTATTTTAGCATGTCAGCGGTTTAGAGACGATATGTGTGGGAAGGAACTGCAGATCTGAACAAGGATGTGCTGGCTCTGGAGAGGGTCCAGAGGAGGTTTACAAGAATGATTCCAGGAATGAGTGGGTTAGCACATGATGAGCGTTTGACAGCACTGGGCCTGTACTCGCTGGAGTTTAGAAGGTTGAGAGGGGGACCTCATTGAAACTTACAGAATAATGAACGCCATAGATAGAGTGGATGTGGAAAAGATGTTTCCACTGGTGGGAGAGTCCAAGACCAGAGGTCACAGCCTCAGAATTAAAGGGCGCTTTTTTGGAAAGGAGGTGAGGAGGAACCTCTTGAGTCAGAGGGTGGTGAATCTGTGGATGTGAAGGCCAAGTCAGTGGATATTTTTAAGGCAGAGATATTCTTGATTAGAGCGGGTGTCAACGTTTATGTGGAGAAGGCAGAAAGATGGGATGAGGAGGCTGAGATCAGCCATGATTGAATGGCGGAGAAGACTCGATGGGCTGAATGGCCTAATTTTACTCCAATAACTTGTGAACATGAACCTGTGAACTATTGTGAATGGGAGATCGATGGTCATCATGGACAGTGGGCCGAAGGGCCTGTCTCCGTGCTGTATCAATTCAATTTAACTCTCAAGTAATATTTTCAAATTCAAGCTAACATGCAAAGTTTCAAAGATCTGCTTAATGTCACGTGTACCAATTAAGGTACAGTGAAACTCGAATTACCACACAGCCATACTAAAAAAAAGCAAAAAGACACACAACTACATAATAGACAACATAAACATCTACCGCAGTGGATTCCCACATTCCTCACTATGATGGAAGGCAATAAAGTCTATTCTAGTATAAGAAAATAACTGCAGATGCTGGTACAAATCGAAGGTATTTATTCACAAAATGCTGGAGTAACTCAGCAGGTCAGGCAGCATCTCGGGAAAAACTGGACCCCACCACTGGCCATATCTTCCCATCCCCTCCCCTCTCTGCGTTCCGCAGAGACCGTTCCCTCCGTAACTCCCTGGTCCACTCATCCCTTCCTACCCAAACCACCCCATCCTCGGGCAATTTCCCCTGCAACCGCACGAGATGCTACACCTGTCCCTTTACCTCCCCCCTCAACTCCATCCAAGGACCCAAACAGTCTTTCCAGGTGAGACAAAGATTCACCTGCACCTCCTCCAACATCTATTGCATCCGCTGCTCTAGATGTCAACTTATTTACATCGGCGAAACCAAGCGCAGGCTCGGTGATCGCTTTGCTGAACACCTGCGCTCGGTCCGCATTGACCAAACTGATCTCCCGGTGGCCGAGCACTTCAACTCCCCCTCCCATTCCCAGTCTGACCTTTCTGTCATGGGCCTCCTCCAGTGCCATAGTGAGGCCCACCGGAAATTGGAGGAACAGCACCTCATATTTCGCCTGGGTAGTTTGCAGCCCAGTGGTATGAACATCGACTTCTCCAACTTTAGATAGTTCCTCTGTCCCTCTCTTCCCCTCCTCCTTCCCAGTTCTCCCTCTATCTTCCTGTCTCCACCTATATCCTTCCTTTGTCCCGCCCCCCTGACATCAGTCTGAAGAAGGGTCTCGACCCGAAACGTCACCCATTCCTTCTCTCCCGAGATGCTGCCTGACCTGTTGAGTTACTCCAGCATTTTGTGAATAAAGTCTATTCTACTTCCTCTTTATTCAACAACAGAAGATAGACACAAATAGCTGGAGTAACTCAGCGGGTCTGGCAGCATCTGCGGAGAAAAGGAATAGGCGACGTTTGGGGTTGAGAGACAGCATAATCTCTCAGACAGACTGAAAAATATTTTCCCGACATCTGGAATTGCAAACGATATAAGAAAGTATTGCGTGTCCGAAACACATGTTGGGAATTGGAAAAGTTAAACAGCGTTGCTGATGAATTCCCTACATTTAACTGAACTACTTTCAGGGAGATGTGTGAAAGTTGGCATTCCGAGCAATTCACATGGAAGGGGAGCGTGCATTCCCACACTGATAGTGTGTACACACACCACCGCCTCACGTGCCCAGCCACTGCAATGTCATAAAAGAGAAAAATGTCTTTGGAAGAACGTTTGTTGTGGTCAAAGTGTTTAGTGCCTCCTTCTTGTGCTGAAACAAACTTTTCATTTTTACTTTCCAACTTAGATGGATGAAGAACGTACAGACGCAGAGCCAGAGAGAGTCGTAGAGCAACACAGCACAAAAACAGGCCCCATCGACCCAACCTCTCCCAGATGCTCCATCTAAGCACGTCCCATTTGGCCCCTATCCCTCTAAACCTTTCCTATCCAGTTACCTGTCCAAGTGTCTTTGAAATGGTGTTATAGTAGGTTCAGACGAAATGTGTAGGAGGGAAATGCAGATGCTGGTTTACATTCGTAGATAGACACAACATGCTGGAGTAACTCAGCGGGAGAGGCAGCATCCCTTGATAGAAGGACTGGGTGACATTTCTGGTCGAGACCCTTCTTCAGACCTGAAAGGAATCTGAAGACGGGTCTAGAGCCGAAATGTTCCATTCTATCTATCTATCTATCTATCTATCTATCTATCTATCTATCTATCTATCTATCTATCTATCTATCTATCTATCTATCTATCTATCTATCTATCTATCTATCTATCTATCTATCTATCTATCTATCTATCTATCTATCTATCTATCTATCTATCTATCTATCTTATTGTTAACAGTGTACTATGTTTACATAGTGCTGCTGCAAGTAAGAATTTCATTGTTCTATCTGGGAGATATGACAATAAACCACTCTTGACTCTTGACTCTCTTGCTGTTTGCCCCACTGAGTTACTCCAGCATTTGCGTCTATCTTATACTGGGTTCAGTTGCATGATAACAGCTGGGTAGAGACTGTTTTTGTGACATAGTCTTTGTACGTGTTTGTTGCTCATGGCTCAACATCCTCTCTGCAATGTGCAGACCAGAAGGGGGAAAACCTCCCACTGGAAACTGCGATGTGCCGGCTACCAGAACCAGGCGTGCCCGTCGCACTGTGTGCCAACTTCCACGTCTGCCGCACAGTTTCACATGTGGGATTGCCCATCGCCTTCCATGCGGAGCTCCATATTGTGGATATGAGGTAACAATAACTAGGCTTAACACAGAACCAACTAAGCTCAATGCAACTACGACACAGTGGCACGGCGGTAGAGTTTCTGCCTCACAGCGCTTACAGCGCTCACAGTACAAGAGACCCGGGTTCGATCCTGACTACGGCTGTTGTCTGTACAAAGTTTGTACGTTTTCCCCGTGACCTGTGTGGGTTTTCTCCAGGATCTCCGGTTTCGTCCCGCACTCCAAAGTTGTACAGGTTTATAGGTCAATTGGCTTGGTATAACTGTAAAATTGTCCCAAGTGTGTGTAGGATAGTGCTAGTAACGTGGGAGATCGCTGGTCGGTGCGGACTCGGTGGGCCAAAAGGCCTGTTTCCGCGCTGTATCTCTAAACCAAACTAAACTAAACTAAATTAAACTAAATAAACTACTCTTGGTGCTTTCCAAATGAAAAAAACGAAGACATTGTCTTGAAAAAGTACTGTTAGCGTTGAAAATGTATAATTTATGTAGGTAAGCCATACATTACCAGCATTGTAGAAACATGGAACTGCAGGTGCTGGTTTACCAAAAAAAATGACACAATGTGCTGGAGTAACTCAGCGGGTCAGGCAGAATCTCTGGAGAACATGGATAGGTTACATTTCAGGTCGGGGTAGACTCAATTTTAGATCTAAGGGTTTTCTCCGGGTGCTCCAGTCTCCTCCCACTCCCCAAAGATGTGCAGGTTTGTAGATTAATTGGCTTCAGTAACATTGTAAATTCTCCCAGGTGTGTAGTAGGATAGTGCCTGTGTACGGAGTGGTCGCTGGTTGGCACAGGCTCGGTGCGCCGAAGGGCCTGTTTCCGCGCTGCATCTCAAAAGTCTAAAGTAAAGTCTATGTCCTCTGGTTCATGATTACTCTGTGCTCTGGTACATTAAACCCTATCTGTTCCCCTCATGATCTTATGCAAGATCACCCCTCATCTCTACAAGATCTCTACAAGATCACCCCTCATCCCCCTGTGCTGCAAGGAAGGCCAATTCTCTGAATGCATTCAAGAGAGAGCTAGATAGAGCTCTTAAGGATAGCGGAGCCAGGGGGTATGGGGAGAAGTTAGGAACGGGGTACTGATTGAGAATGATCAGCCATGATCACATTGAATGGCGGTGCTGGCTCGAAGGGCCGAATGGCAGTTGATTCTGTACTTTAGGACTAAAAAATAGAGGACTTTTTATTAACTCTGTAATACGTTTGATGGTTTTGGAAAGCTAGTGCTGGTGGCAGGATTGGTAGTGTCTGCTTACTTTCTGACTAATTGCTTGTGAAGATATTGTCAGTTTATGCATACACTGGAATTTGATCCAGAAAGTCTTTTGATGTGATGATAACTGTAATTTTTAGAAACAGTTACCATATTTTCTTTGGTACTTGATATTCTTTGATGCACTATATATATAAATAGCCTAAAAATAGCTGTTTTAATGCCTTAATATCCCACTAGAGGATGACTTTAATTGCTATCATACTGTATGTAAGGAATATTGTGAATATGACATTGCAATAACTATGCTTAAAATAGATTAAACTAAATTCAATGCAACTTCTATTGGAGCTTTCTAAATGAACAGAAGGAGGTGATTGTCCCTTGAGATCTGAAAAGTTACTGTTAGCATTGAAAATTTATAAATAGCGTATGAAAGAATATGTAGTTCATTTCAACTTTGTCCTTAATAAGGCCTTGAACAGCAGGGATGATGGCCATAGACTG